>NC_069500.1:1122089397-1122336897 GCF_027579735.1 Bombina bombina
AAATACAATTAACTAAATTACAACAACAAAAAAACACTAAATTACACAAAATAAAAAAAATTATCAAATATTTAAACTAATTACACCTGATTGCATCAGCCAATAGGATTTTTTCACCTTTAATTCCGATTGGCCAATCGGAATTCAAGGGACGCCATCTTGGATGACGTCCCTTAAAGGAACCTTCATTCTTCAGTTCCGGTCATAAGAAGAGGATGCTCCGCGCCGGATGTCTTGAAGATGGAGCCGCTCCGCACCGGATGGATGAAGATAGAAGATGCCGTCTGGATGAAGACTTCTGCCGGCTTGGATGAAGACTTCAGCCCGCTTGGATGAAGACTTCTCCCAGCTTCATTGAGGACTTCTTGCCGCTTGGATAAAGACTTCTGCCGCTTCGTTGAGGATGGATGTCGGGTCTTCAAAAACTGTAAGTGGATCTTCGGGTGTGAGGTTTGATTAAAAGGAATACAACTGCAGATTTGTTTAGGAGCGGTATCTCTTTAAATGACAGGTTGTATCACTATTTGCTTAGATAAATACTACAATAAGTAAATATCATGGTATAGTGATTAGAATATTATTTATATATATTTGAGCTCTCAATCATTGAGAGTCTTATAATAGCAGATGCATTTAAATCAAGTTCAGTTGAATTCAAATATGATTCTCTGATTAACCCCTTAGGTGGGCTGTTTAGAAAGTAATCACTGCAAAGCATATGTGATAGCAAAAAGTCTGAATATGACATGTGATAGTAAATGTTTCAGTGAGTAAGAGCAACTATGAGCAGACATAAGTTGAAATGAACTTGAAGTAAGGTAAGTAAAAACAAACAGATTTGTCCTGGAGTAGGAGGAGCCAAGATCCGATTTCAAATATAAATAAAGTATTACATAAACAAAGCAAAGTATCAAAACAGTCAATATGATCATGAAATTCCTAGATATACAGACTTAGCAGATGTAAATAGTACTAGAGTACCTTAGTATTTGTAGATGAGGAGGTGCAGTGCTTCTGAGAAAGAAAGGATGTGATATTCAGCTGAGCTGACAGGAGCTGCTGTATAGCAATCTGTGGTGCTGAAAAGGCTGCAAATCGATGTTTAGGCTTCTGCTTTGAGTAAGTAAATAAATGCATCCATCTGAAAACGTAGGAGAATCTGCAAAAGTAAACTTGTAGAGACCTTGACATATTTATTATGAAATCTGATAGTAAAGTTATTTATAATCCATTATAGGAGAGCTCAGGAACAGACAAGTGTTTCAGCAAACACAAATCAATACTAAGCACCTGATAGTGGGTGTGTTATTTAAAGGGAAAGTAAGAGAGTGATGTCTCCAAGGTAAGAGAGAAGATTTAAAGGAAAAGTACTTAAAGAAATGAAAATGAGTCCTGACATCAGGGGTTAGTGTTAGGTTTTATTAAGGGTTTATTGGGTGGGTTTTATTTTTAGATTAAGGTTTGGGCGGAAACCTACTCACTGTGATGGACACTCTCTCTTGATCTGGTATTCTCCTACCTCTGCTCCCCTTCTGATGTTACCTGTCGCCCATTTCCCAACTCAGACCTCCGCACCTGTAGAAATCTGCACACTGTAGATCCTCTCCAACTTTCTAACCTTATTCAAAAACGCCTTCCCCACACCTCCACGGTATCCTGCCCTGACCTTGCTACAAGCCACTATAACAATACTCTCTCCTCTGCACTCGACACCCTTGCTCCTCCACAAATACGCAAAACCCCACATCGTCAGCTCCAGCCCTGGCACTCTCAGCAAACACGCTATCTACAAAAATGCTCCCGTGCTGCTGAACGTGCCTGGAGGAAATCCCGATCTGAACCGGATTTCCTACACTATAAGTTCATTCTTTATTCTTACTCCTCTGCCCTTCACTTAACCAAGCAAAACTACTTCTCTTTTCTCATATCTTATCACTCCTCAAATCCTAAATGTCTCTTCTCCACTTTCAACTATCTCCTCTATCCACCTGCACCACCACCCTCATCTGACTTTAGTGCTCAAGACTTGGCAGACTACTTTTTCAACAAAACATTTACTATCAGAAGTAACATCCCACCACAAGACTGCAACCTTTCATCTCCGCCCCCGGTCACCCCCTCCAACACTCTCAGTACCTTCCCCCCAACCACTGAGAATGAAGTGAGTTCCCTAATATCTTCCTCACACCTCACTACCTCACCCCTTGACCCTATCCCTTCACATTTAATACCTTCTCTGTCCTCTTCCCTCACCCCAGTTCTTACTCACATATTCAACCGATCCCTTACGACTGGTTCATTTCCATCATCCTTCAAACATGCTAAGGTCACACCCATCCTCAAAAAACCCTCTCTCTACCCCAATTCTCCTGCAAACTACCGCCCCATATTGCTACTTCAGCTAGCTTCTAAAGTCCTGGAAAAACTACTATTCGATCGCCTAACACACTTCCTATCCTCCAACTCATTGCTTGACCCCCTGCAATCTGGCTTCCATCCACAACACTCAACTGAGACTGCCCTCACCAAGGTTACTAATGATCTTCTTTCTGCTAAAAACAATGGACACTATTCTATACTTATCTTACTTGACCTGTCTGCTGCCTTTGACACTGTTGACCATCCCCTCCTCCTACGAACTCTCAGCTCCCTTGGGCTCTGTGACATTGCCCTCTCCTGGATCCACTCTTATCTCTCTAATAGGTCCTTTTCTGTCTAATTTGCTGGCAACTCATCCTCTACATTGCCTCTGTCTGTTGGAGTACCTCAAGGCTCTTCCTGGATGGCCTCTCACCACCTAAAAATCAACATGTCTAAGACTGAGCTTCTTCTAATCCCCCCAACTAATTCTACTCCAGTTTCTAACTTTACTATCACTGTCGGTGACACCACTATCTCCCCATCACCCCAAGTCCGCTTCCTAGGAGTTACACTCGACTCCAATCTGTCCTTCATACCCCACATCCAATCGCTCTCTTTATCCTGTCGCAACCACCTACGCAATATCTCCAAAATTCATCCTTTTCTGAGTGCTGAAACTACTAAACAGCTAATCCATTCCCTAGTAATTTCCCGGCTTGACTACTGTAATAACCTACTAACTGGCCTTCCTCTCTCCCACCTCTCCCCCTTCAATCCATCCTAAATGCCTCTGCTAGGCTAATCCATCTCTCCCGACACTCTGTATCCGCCGCACCCCTCTGTGAGTCCCTTCACTGGCTCCCCATTCACAAAAGAATTAAATTCAAAATTCTCACTCTGACCATCAAAGCCCTTACCAATGCAGCCCCCCCCCATACCTGTCCTCACTCATCAACAATTATACTCCAGCCGTCCCCTAAGATCCAACAGCTATCTACTCCTTGCCTCTTCTACCATCACCCCCTCTCATGCTAGACTACAGGACTTCTCTTGTGCGGCACCAACCCTTTGGAGCGCACTTCCTCGAGCTGTCAGACTTTCCCCCAACCTCTCCTCCTTTAAAAGCTCCCTAAAGACCTTCTTGTTCAGGGAAGCCTATCACCAAATCAGTAACAAATGAATTCCACTTGCCTAATAGTTGCCCTCATCTAACTTCACACTAACATCATTCCCACCTTTGCAGTCCCCACCTCCTGTTTCTCACCCTCCTACCCATTTAAATTGTAAGTTCCTATCGGAACAGGACTCCCAATTCCCCCTGTATTTGTTTGTTAAATTTTGTCTGGTGTCTCATATTGTACTGTCCTTTTATCTTTGTTACCTATGAACAGCGCTGTGGAATCTGTTGGCACTTTATAAATAAAGAATAATAATAATAATAAAAAGAGCTAAATGCCCTTTTAAGGGCAATGCCAATCCAAATGCCCTTTTTAGGGCAATGGGGAGCTTAAGTTTTTTAGATAGGTTTTTATTTGGGGGGGTTGGTTGTGTGGGTGGTGGGTTTGTATTTTCTTTTACAGGTAAAAGAGCTGAGTTCTTTGGGGCAATGTCCCGCAAAAGGCCCTTTTAAGGGCTATTGGCAGTTTAGTTTAGGCTAGGGTTTTTTTTTTATTTTGGGGGGGCTTTTTATTTTGATAGGGCTATTAGATTAGGTGTAATTAGTTTAAATATTTGATCATTTGTTTTTTATTTTGTGTAATTTAGTGTTTGTTTGTTTTTTTGTAATTTAGTTACTTGTATTTAATTAATGTAATTTATTTAATTGTAGTGTAAGGTTAGGTGTAAGTGTAAGACAGGTTAGGTTTTATTTTACAAGTAAATTTGTATTTATTTTAGCTAGGTAGCTAGTAAATAGTTAATAACTACTGTATTTACTAACTATTCTACCTAGTTAAAATAAATACAAACTTGCCTTTGAAATAAAAATATAACATAAGATAGCTACAATGTAACTAATAGTTATATTGTAGCTAGCTTAGGGTTTATTTTACAGGTAAGTATTTAGTTTTAAATAGGAATTATTTAGTTATTAATAGTAGGTTTTATTTAGACTTATTTTATTTACATTAAAGTTAGTGGGTGTTAGGGTTAGACTTAGTGTTAGGTTTAGGGTTTAATAACTTTAGTATAGTGGCGGTGATTTTGGGGGCAGCAGATTAGGGGTTTATAACAGTAATGTAGGTTGCGGCGATGTTAGGGACAGCAGATTAGAGGTTAATAATATTTAACTAGTGTTTGCGATGCGGGTGTACGGCGGTTTAGGGGTTAATATGTTTATTATAGTGCTTGCGATGTCCGGAGTGGCAGATTACGGGTTCATTATTTTATTTTATTATTTGCGATGCGGTAGGGCATCGGTTTAGGGGTTAATAGGTAATTTATGGGTGTTAGTGTACTTTGTAACACTTTAGTTATGAGTTTTATGCTACAGCTTTGTAGCGCAAAACTCATAACTACTGGCTTTCTGTTTACGTTATGGATCTTGATGGTATTGGCTGTACTGCTCACTTTTTGACCTCCCAGGCAAACTCGTAATACCGGCGCTATGGAAGTCCCATTGAAAAAGGACTTTTGGAAAGCTGCGGTATTTACTTTGCGTTACGGCCAAAAAAAGTGTGCAGTACAGAAATACCTCCAAGACTCGTAATACCAGCGGTAGTGAAAAAGAGCCATAACGCTGCTTTTTCACTCATACCGCAAAACTCGTAATCTAGCCGATGGTAATTTTATATTGTTATATAGCATATAGTTTTAAAATACAATGTACAATAAAATTTACAATGTAGCATATCATGTCCGCCACACATCAATAAATGCCGACAGCTTACGCATTTATCATTGCCCAAACAATTCTTGTGAACTGCTTGTGCAATGCCGCGCACTGCAGATTCGCGGCAGGGGGTGTCAATCAGCCCAATCGTATAGGATCGGGCGGATTGATGTCTGCGGCCTCAAAAAAGCAGGCGGAACAGTTATGGAGCAGTGGTCTTTAGACTACTGAAGGCTCACGCGGAAACAGGAGCACACTAATGTGCATTTCATAGTAACATAGTAGATGAGGTTGAAAGTAGACAGAAGTCCATCGAGTTCAATCTATACAGATCCTACCTGATTTACCTGATTTATAATTGAGCTTAACTTAAAGGAACATTAAACTACCTCTACCTCCCTAGAATGGTTACTACTTACTATGTTATTCCATTTCATCCTGTGCCTTCAGCTCTTTTTAAATCAGCTCTTTCTACAGAGGCGGCCATCTTGGAGCGCATATATTCTCACAGCATGTGACAGAAGCAGTGCACACTCACAGATCAATAATATTGCCTATTTTTATCACAGCTGTATAATGTGTTTAAGGTTAGGGTGCATTACTCAAAGCAGGAGATTTGCATTTTTTACAAATGTTTGCAGTTACACAAAATATATATATATATATATATATATATATATATATATATATATATACATATATATATATATATATATTTTTTTTTATTTTTTTATTTTTTTTTAAAAAGCATTATTATAGAGTGATGCAGCCACTCCTGCTTTGTATCATGCACCCTAACCTGAAGCATATTATACAGCTGTAAAATTACCTGAGCTCCAAGATAAGAGCCACCAGTGCAAGGAGGCGGAGCTTCAGTATCTGACACCATTCAGTTTTTAAACATGAGAACTGATTTGAAAAGAGCTAAAAGAGCTTCAGGAACAGAATGAAATGTAATAACATTGTGTGCAGTTACTGTTCTTTTGTAATTGTGCACATCAGTTCAATGTCGGGGACCCATGAAACACAAGCAATCATATATCTGAATGTTGTTTATATCCAGAAATGCATCTAAGCCATTTTTAATTGTATCTGAGGTTTTGGAATTCACTACCTCCTTAGCCAAGGAGTTCCATAATGTTATTGCTTTAACAGTAAAAAAAAGTTTACGTTGCTGGCAATTAAATCTCCTTTACTCCAGCCTTAAATGGTTACCTCTTGTCACAAACAATTTCCTTGGAATAAATATAGCTTCTGCCAACTCTGTATATGGTCCTTGAATATAATTATATATAGTAATTATATAATCTTTTAAATACCTTTTTTTCTAGAGAAAACAGACCCAGTTTGGCTAATGTATCCTCATAGTTTAAATTATCCATTCCCCTTATTAGTTTTGTGGCCCTTCTCTGAACTTTTTCTAACTCTGCAATGTCTTTTTTTGAGAATCGTCCCCATACTCAAGGTGAGGTTTTAACAGGTATTTATATAGTGACAAAGGTATACTTTCCTCCCTTGAATCAATGCCTCTTTTGATATATGCTAGTATTTTATTAGCATTAGAAGCTGCTGCCCAGCACTGAGCAACCATTCTAAGCTTGTTACCTATAAGGACACCCAAATCCTTTTTCTCCTCTGTTTTGCAAAGTCTAGTCCAATTTAAATAGCCTGCCTGCTTATTTTTATTTCCAAAATGTAGAACCTTACATTTTCCAGTATTAAATCTCCTTCCATTTACCAGCCCATTCCCCATTCTTCCAATTTTTAGAAATCACCTTGAAAAGCAATTTAATCCTGCAGTGACTTCATACAACTTTGTATCATCTGCAAAAAAAAATTAACGGCTAGATTTGGAGTTTGGCGGTAAAAGGGCTGTTAACGCTCCGCGGGTTTTTTTCTGGCCGCACCATAAATTTAACTCTGGTATCGAGAGTTCAAACAAATGCTGCGTTAGGCTCCAAAAAAGGAGCGTAGAGCATATTTAGCGCAAATGCAACTCTCGATACCAGAGTTGCTTACGGACGCGGCCGGCCTCAAAAACGTGCTCGTGCACGATTCTCCCATAGGAAACAATGGGGCTGTTTGAGCTGAAAAAAAACCTAACACCTGCAAAAAAGCAGCGTTCAGCTCCTAACGCAGCCCCATTGTTTCCTATGGGGAAACACTTCCTACGTCTGCACCTAACACTCTAACATGTACCCCGAGTCTAAACACCCCTAGCCTTACACTTATTAACCCCTAATCTGCCGCCCCCGCTATCGCTGACCCCTGCATTACACTTTTAACCCCTAATCTGCCGCTCCGTAAACCGCCGCCACCTACGTTATCCCTATGTACCCCTAATCTGCTGCCCTAACATCGCCGACCCCTATGTTATATTTATTAACCCCTAATCTGCCCCCCACAACGTCGCCGACACCTACCTACACTTATTAACCCCTAATCTGCCGAGCGGACCTGAGCGCTACTATAATAAAGTTATTAACCCCTAATCCGCCTCACTAACCCTATCATAAATAGTATTAACCCCTAATCTGCCCTCCCTAACATCGCCGACACCTACCTTCAATTATTAACCCCTAATCTGCCGACCGGAGCTCACCGCTATTCTAATAAATGTATTAACCCCTAAAGCTAAGTCTAACCCTAACACTAACACCCCCCTAAGTTAAATATAATTTTTATCTAACGAAATCAATTAACTCTTATTAAATAAATGATTCCTATTTAAAGCTAAATACTTACCTGTAAAATAAATCCTAATATAGCTACAATATAAATTACATTTATATTATAGCTATTTTAGGATTAATATTTATTTTACAGGTAACTTTGTATTTATTTTAACCAGGTACAATAGCTATTAAATAGTTAAGAACTATTTAATAGTTACCTAGTTAAAATAATTACAAATTTACCTGTAAAATAAATCCTAACCTAAGATATAATTAAACCTAACACTACCCTATCAATAAAATAATTAAATAAACTACCTACAATTACCTACAATTAACCTAACACTACACTATCAATAAATTAATTAAACACAATTGCTACAAATAAATACAATTAAATAAACTATCTAAAGTACAAAAAATAAAAAAGAACTAAGTTACAGAAAATAAAAAAATATTTACAAACATAAGAAAAATATTACAACAATTTTAAACTAATTACACCTACTCTAAGCCCCCTAATAAAATAACAAAGACCCCCAAAATAAAAAATTCCCTACCCTATTCTAAAATACAAAAATTACAAGCTCTTTTACCTTACCAGCCCTGAACAGGGCCCTTTGCGGGGCATGCCCCAAGAATTTCAGCTCTTTTGCCTGTAAAAAAAAACATACAATACCCCCCCCCCAACATTACAACCCACCACCCACATACCCCTAATCTAACCCAAACCCCCTTAAATAAACCTAACACTAATCCCCTGAAGATCTTCCTACCTTGTCTTCACCATCCAGGTATCACCGATCCGTCCTGGCTCCAAGATCTTCATCCAACCCAAGCGGGGGTTGGCGATCCATAATCCGGTGCTCCAAAGTCTTCCTCCTATCCGGCAAGAAGAGGACATCCGGACCGGCAAACATCTTCTCCAAGCGGCATCTTCTATGTTCTTCCATCCGATGACGACCGGCTCCATCTTGAAGACCTCCAGCGCGGATCCATCCTCTTCTTCCGACGACTAGACGACGAATGACGGTTCCTTTAAGGGACGTCATCCAAGATGGCGTCCCTCGAATTCCGATTGGCTGATAGGATTCTATCAGCCAATCGGAATTAAGGTAGGAATATTCTGATTGGCTGATGGAATCAGCCAATCAGAATCAAGTTCAATCCGATTGGCTGATCCAATCAGCCAATCAGATTGAGCTCGCATTCTATTGGCTGATCGGAACAGCCAATAGAATGCGAGCTCAATCTGATTGGCTGATTGGATCAGCCAATCGGATTGAACTTGATTCTGATTGGCTGATTCCATCAGCCAATCAGAATATTCCTACCTTAATTCCGATTGGCTGATAGAATCCTATCAGCCAATCGGAATTCGAGGGACGCCATCTTGGATGACGTCCCTTAAAGGAACCGTCATTCGTCGTCTAGTCGTCGGAAGAAGAGGATGGATCCGCGCTGGAGGTCTTCAAGATGGAGCCGGTCGTCATCGGATGGAAGAACATAGAAGATGCCGCTTGGAGAAGATGTTTGCCGGTCCGGATGTCCTCTTCTTGCCGGATAGGAGGAAGACTTTGGAGCACCGGATTATGGATCGCCAACCCCCGCTTGGGTTGGATGAAGATCTTGGAGCCAGGACGGATCGGTGATACCTGGATGGTGAAGACAAGGTAGGAAGATCTTCAGGGGATTAGTGTTAGGTTTATTTAAGGGGGTTTGGGTTAGATTAGGGGTATGTGGGTGGTGGGTTGTAATGTTGGGGGGGGGTATTGTATGTTTTTTTTTACAGGCAAAAGAGCTGAAATTCTTGGGGCATGCCCCGCAAAGGGCCCTGTTCAGGGCTGGTAAGGTAAAAGAGCTTGTAATTTTTGTATTTTAGAATAGGGTAGGGAATTTTTTATTTTGGGGGTCTTTGTTATTTTATTAGGGGGCTTAGAGTAGGTGTAATTAGTTTAAAATTGTTGTAATATTTTTCTTATGTTTGTAAATATTTTTTTATTTTCTGTAACTTAGTTCTTTTTTATTTTTTGTACTTTAGATAGTTTATTTAATTGTATTTATTTGTAGCAATTGTGTTTAATTAATTTATTGATAGTGTAGTGTTAGGTTAATTGTAGGTAATTGTAGGTAGTTTATTTAATTATTTTATTGATAGGGTAGTGTTAGGTTTAATTATATCTTAGGTTAGGATTTATTTTACAGGTAAATTTGTAATTATTTTAACTAGGTAACTATTAAATAGTTCTTAACTATTTAATAGCTATTGTACCTGGTTAAAATAAATACAAAGTTACCTGTAAAATAAATATTAATCCTAAAATAGCTATAATATAAATGTAATTTATATTGTAGCTATATTAGGATTTATTTTACAGGTAAGTATTTAGCTTTAAATAGGAATCATTTATTTAATAAGAGTTAATTTATTTCGTTAGATAAAAATTATATTTAACTTAGGGGGGTGTTAGTGTTAGGGTTAGACTTAGCTTTAGGGGTTAATACATTTATTAGAATAGCGGTGAGCTCCGGTCGGCAGATTAGGGGTTAATAATTGAAGGTAGGTGTCGGCGATGTTAGGGAGGGCAGATTAGGGGTTAATACTATTTATGATAGGGTTAGTGAGGCGGATTAGGGGTTAATAACTTTATTATAGTAGCGCTCAGGTCCTCTCGGCAGATTAGGGGTTAATAAGTGTAGGTAGGTGTCGGCGACGTTGTGGGGGGCAGATTAGGGGTTAATAAATATAACATAGGGGTCGGCGATGTTAGGGGCAGCAGATTAGGGGTACATAGGGATAACGTAGGTGGCGGCGATTTGCGGTCGGAAGATTAGGGGTTAATTATTTTAAGTAGCTTGCGGCGACGTTGTGGGGGGCAAGTTAGGGGTTAATAAATATAATATAGGGGTCGGCGGGGTTAGGGGCAGCAGATTAGGGGTACATAAGTATAACGTAGGTGGCGGTCGGCAGATTAGGGGTTAAAAATTTTAATCGAGTGGCGGCGATGTGGGGGGACCTCGGTTTAGGGGTACATAGGTAGTTTATGGGTGTTAGTGTACTTTAGGGTACAGTAGTTAAGAGCTTTATAAACCGGCGTTAGCCAGAAAGCTCTTAACTCCTGCTTTTTTCAGGCGGCTGGAATCTTGTCGTTAGAGCTCTAACGCTCACTGCAGAAACGACTCTAAATACCAGCGTTAGAAAGATCCCATTGAAAAGATAGGCTACGCAAATGGCGTAGGGGGATCTGCGGTATGGAAAAGTCGCGGCTGTAAAGTGAGCGTTAGACCCTTTAATCACTGACTCCAAATACCAGCGGGCGGCCAAAACCAGCGTTAGGAGCCTCTAACGCTGGTTTTGACGGCTACCGCCGAACTCTAAATCTAGGCCTAAGTTTCTATTTAATCATTGCTCAAAGTCATTAATACAAATATTAAAAATAACAGAGCCTAGTAGTGATCCCCAAGGGACTTAGTAGGACTTTTAGGTCATGTTGAAGCATTAATACTAATTTACCAGTCAAAGTAATTATTTTCATAATAAATACATTTATTCATTTTTAAGTATTAATAGTAGACATGCATTCAGATTCAGATAAATGGTAAAAAACAAATGTTATTCATTGCTTTGATGTGAAAATAATAAAAAAAAAAGGTCCCTTTCACTCACCAGAAAAAAATAAATACAAAAATGCATGCAACAAAAACATTTGTTGACTCATTCAGGTTAAAACAATTACCTGAAAACATGAAGTGCTTAAAATGTAAACTATTCACTAATGAACCACCAATGTTTTATCAATTGATTGGTTACTTTGTTAGCCAATAGGAATATATACTTGACTTTTATTCTTTGCCAGTAGTGATCTCATTAACAAAAATCAGCAGTACTAGCTACTACTTTAACTTTATTTAAGTTTAAGCTGCTATCCAGCTTCTACTCTGTGTGAAACAATTCATTGGAAACAAGTCTGGGCACATGTCTAATTAATATCATTAATTAACCAACTCTATGTTTTCTTTACATTTGAATAGTTTTCATTTTTTACCTTATTTCTTCTGTTATGTGTGATCAGTCCACGGGTCATCATTACTTCTGGGATATAACTCCTCCCCAACAGGAAATGCAAGAGGATTCACCCAGCAGAGCTGCATATAGCTCCTCCCCTCTACGTCACTCCCAGTCATTCTCTTGCACCCAACGACTAGATAGGATGTGTGAGAGGACTATGGTGATTATACTTAGTTTTTATAACTTCAATCAAAAGTTTGTTATTTTACAATAGCACCGGAGCGTGTTGTTGCCTCTCTGGCAGAGTTTGAAGAAGAATCTACCAGAGTTTTTACTATGATTTTAACCGGAGTAGTTAAGATCATATTGCTGTTTCTCGGCCATCTGAGGGAGGTAAAAGCTTCAGATCAGGGGACAGCGGGCAGATGAATCTGCATTGAGGTATGTAGCAGTTTTTATTTTCTGAATGGAATTGATGAGAAAATCCTGCCATACCGTTATAATGACATGTATGTATACTCTACACTTCAGTATTCTGGGGATGGTATTTCACCGGAATTACTCTGTTAAAAGTACACTAAACCTTTTAATAGGTATTTATCATGTTAAACGTTTTTGCTGGAATGTAGAATCGTTTGCATTTCTGAGGTACTGAGTGAATAAATATTTGGGCATTATTTTTCCACTTGGCAGTTACTTGTTTTAATTGTGACAGTTTCGTTTCTCTCTCACTGCTGTGTGTGAGGGGGAGGGGCCGTTTTTGGCGCTCTTTTGCTACGCATCTAAAATTTCCAGTCAGTTACTCTTGTATTTCCTGCATGATCCGGTTCATCTCTAACAGAACTCAGGGGTCTTCAAACTTCTTTGGAGGGAGGTAGATTCTCTCAGCAGAGCTGTGAGACTTATATATTGACTGTGATTAAAAAAACGTTACTCTGTAATTTTTATTTTCAAATTTAATTATTGTTAATTTACTAATGGGAACAAACCTTTGCTAAAAGTTGTGTTGTTTTTAAGGATTGAGACTATAACTGTTTTTCAGTTCATTATTTCAACTGTCATTTAATCGTTTAGTGCTTCTTGAAGGCACAGTACGTTTTTGTTAAATAAGATTGTAACCAAGTTGCAAGTTTATTGCTAGTGTGTTAAACATGTCTGACTCAGAGGAAGATACCTGTGTCATTTGTTCCAATGCCAAGGTGGAGCCCAATAGAAATTTATGTACTAACTGTATTGATGCTACTTTAAATAAAAGCCAATCTGTACAATTTGAACAAATTTCACCAAACAACGAGGGGAGAGTTATGCCGACTAACTCGCCTCACGTGGCAGTACCTGCATCTCCCGCCCGGGAGGTGCGTGATATTATGGCGCCTAGTACATCTGGGCGGCCATTACAGATAACATTACAAGATATGGCTACTGTTATGACTGAAGTTTTGGCTAAATTACCAGAACTAAGAGGCAAGCGTGATCACTCTGGGGTGAGAACAGAGTGCGCTGATAATACTAGGGCCATGTCTGATACTGCGTCACAGCTTGCAGAGCATGAGGACGGAGAGCTTCATTCTGTGGGTGACGGTTATGATCCAAACAGATTGGATTCAGATATTTCAAATTTTAAATTTAAATTGGAAAACCTCCGTGTATTACTAGGGGAGGTTTTAGCGGCTCTTAATGATTGTAACACTGTTGCAATACCAGAGAAATTGTGTAGGTTGGATAAATACTTTGCGGTACCGGCGAGTACTGACGTTTTTCCTATACCTAAGAGACTAACTGAAATCGTTACTAAGGAGTGGGATAGACCCGGTGTGCCGTTCTCACCCCCTCCAATATTTAGAAAGATGTTTCCAATAGACGCCACCACACGGGACTTATGGCAAACGGTCCCTAAGGTGGAGGGAGCAGTTTCTACTTTAGCTAAGCGTACCACTATCCCGGTGGAGGATAGCTGTGCTTTTTCAGATCCAATGGATAAAAAATTAGAGGGTTACCTTAAGAAAATGTTTGTTCAACAAGGTTTTATATTGCAACCCCTTGCATGCATCGCGCCGATTACGGCTGCGGCAGCATTTTGGATTGAGTCTCTGGAAGAGAACCTTAGTTCATCTACGCTGGACGACATTACGGACAGGCTTAGAGTCCTTAAACTAGCTAATTCATTCATTTCGGAGGCCGTAGTACATTTAACCAAACTTACGGCTAAGAACTCAGGATTCGCCATTCAGGCACGTAGAGCGCTGTGGCTAAAATCCTGGTCAGCTGATGTAACTTCTAAGTCCAAATTACTTAATATTCCTTTCAAGGGGCAAACTTTATTTGGGCCCGGTTTGAAAGAAATTATCGCTGACATTACAGGAGGTAAGGGCCACGCCCTGCCTCAAGACAAAGCCAAAGCTAAGGCTAGACAGTCTAATTTTCGTCCCTTTCGGAATTTCAAAACAGGAGCAGCATCAACTTCCACTGCACCAAAACAGGAAGGAGCTGTTGCTCGTTACAGACAAGGCTGGAAACCTAACCAGTCCTGGAACAAGGGCAAGCAGGCCAGGAAACCTGCTGCTGCCCCAAAGACAGCATGAACCGAGGGCCCCCGATCCGGGACCGGGTCTAGTGGGGGGCAGACTCTCTCTCTTCGCCCAGGCTTGGGCAAGAGATGTTCAGGATCCCTGGGCGCTAGAGATCATATCTCAGGGATACCTTCTAGACTTCAAATTCTCTCCCCCAAGAGGGAGATTTCATCTGTCAAGGTTGTCAACAAACCAGATAAAGAAAGAAGCGTTTCTACGCTGTGTACAAGATCTGTTATTAATGGGAGTGATCCATCCGGTTCCGCGGTCGGAACAAGGACAAGGGTTTTACTCAAACCTGTTTGTGGTTCCCAAAAAAGAGGGAACTTTCAGGCCAATCTTGGATTTAAAGATCCTAAACAAATTCCTAAGAGTTCCATCGTTCAAAATGGAAACTATTCGGACAATCTTACCCATGATCCAAAAGGGTCAGTACATGACCACAGTGGATTTAAAGGATGCTTACCTTCACATACCGATTCACAAAGATCATTACCGGTATCTAAGGTTTGCCTTCTTAGACAGGCATTACCAGTTTGTAGCTCTTCCATTCGGATTGGCTACGGCTCCAAGAATCTTCACAAAGGTTCTGGGTGCCCTTCTGGCGGTACTAAGACCGCGAGGAATTTCGGTAGCTCCGTACCTAGACGACATTCTGATACAAGCTTCAAGCTTTCAAACTGCCAAGTCTCATACAGAGTTAGTTCTGGCATTTCTAAGGTCGCATGGATGGAAAGTGAACGAAAAGAAGAGTTCTCTTTTTCCTCTCACAAGAGTTCCATTCTTGGGGACTCTTATAGATTCTGTAGAAATGAAGATTTATCTGACAGAAGACAGATTAACAAAGCTTCTAAATGCATGCCGTGTCCTTCATTCCATTCAACTCCCGTCAGTAGCTCAATGCATGGAGGTGATCGGCTTAATGGTAGCAGCAATGGACATAGTTCCCTTTGCACGTCTACATCTCAGACCGCTGCAATTGTGCATGCTGAGTCAGTGGAATGGGGATTACTCAGACTTGTCCCCTACTCTGAATCTGGATCAAGAGACCAGAAACTCTCTTCTATGGTGGCTTTCTCGGCCACATCTGTCCAGAGGGATGCCTTTCAGCAGGCCGGACTGGACAATTGTAACAACAGACGCCAGCCTACTAGGTTGGGGCGCTGTCTGGAATTCTCTGAAGGCTCAGGGACAATGGAATCAGGAGGAAAGTCTCCTGCCAATAAACATTCTGGAATTGAGAGCAGTTCTCCATGCCCTTCTGGCTTGGCCCCAGTTAAAAACTCGGGGGTTCATCAGGTTTCAGTCGGACAACATCACGACAGTAGCTTACATCAACCATCAAGGAGGGACAAGAAGCTCCCTAGCAATGATGGAAGTATCAAAGATAATTCGCTGGGCAGAGTCTCACTCTTGCCACCTGTCAGCAATCCACATCCCGGGAGTGGAGAACTGGGAGGCGGATTTCTTGAGTCGCCAGACTTTTCATCCGGGGGAGTGGGAACTTCATCCGGAGGTCTTTGCCCAAATACTTCGACGTTGGGGCAAACCAGAGATAGATCTCATGGCGTCTCGCCAGAACGCCAAACTTCCTCACTACGGGTCCAGATCCAGGGATCCGGGAGCGGTTCTGATAGATGCTTTGACAGCACCTTGGAACTTCGGGATGGCTTATGTGTTTCCACCCTTCCCGCTGCTTCCTCGATTGATTGCCAGAATCAAACAGGAGAGAGCATCAGTGATTCTAATAGCGCCTGCATGGCCACGCAGGACTTGGTATGCAGATCTAGTGGACATGTCATCCTGTCCACCTTGGTCTCTACCTCTAAGACAGGACCTTCTGATACAGGGTCCATTCAAACATCAAAATCTAACTTCTCTGAAGCTGACTGCTTGGAAATTGAACGCTTGATTTTATCAAAACGTGGTTTTTCTGAGTCGGTTATTGATACCCTGATACAGGCTAGGAAGCCTGTTACCAGAAGGATTTACCATAAGATATGGCGTAAATACCTATACTGGTGCGAATCCAAAGGTTACTCCTGGAGTAAGGTAAGGATTCCTAGGATATTGTCTTTTCTACAAGAAGGTTTAGAAAAGGGTTTATCCGCTAGTTCATTAAAGGGACAGATCTCAGCTCTGTCCATTCTGTTACACAAACGTCTGTCAGAAAATCCAGACGTCCAGGCCTTTTGTCAGGCTTTAACTAGGATCAAGCCTGTGTTTAAAGCTGTTGCTCCGCCATGGAGTTTAAACTTAGTTCTTAACGTTTTACAGGGTGTTCCGTTTGAACCCCTTCATTCCATTGATATAAAATTGTTATCTTGGAAAGTTCTGTTTTTAATGGCTATTTCCTCGGCTCGAAGAGTCTCTGAGTTATCAGCCTTACATTGTGATTCTCCTTATCTGATCTTTCACTCAGACAAGGTAGTTCTGCGTACTAAACCTGGGTTCTTACCTAAGGTAGTCACTAACAGGAATATCAATCAAGAGATTGTTGTTCCATCCTTGTGTCCAAATCCTTCTTCAAAGAAGGAACGTCTTCTACACAATCTGGATGTAGTTCGTGCCCTCAAGTTCTACTTGCAGGCAACTAAAGATTTTCGCCAAACTTCTTCCCTGTTTGTCGTTTATTCTGGACAGAGGAGAGGTCAAAAAGCTTCTGCTACCTCTCTCTCCTTTTGGCTTCGTAGCATAATACGTTTAGCCTATGAGACTGCTGGACAGCAGCCTCCTGAAAGAATTACAGCTCATTCCACTAGAGCTGTAGCTTCCACTTGGGCCTTTAAGAATGAGGCCTCTGTTGAACAGATTTGCAAGGCTGCAACTTGGTCTTCGCTTCATACTTTTTCCAAATTTTACAAATTTGACACTTTTGCTTCTTCGGAGGCTATTTTTGGGAGAAAGGTTCTTCAGGCAGTGGTTCCTTCTGTATAATGAGCCTGCCTATCCCTCCCGTCATCCGTGTACTTTTGCTTTGGTATTGGTATCCCAGAAGTAATGATGACCCGTGGACTGATCACACATAACAGAAGAAAACATAATTTATGCTTACCTGATAAATTCCTTTCTTCTGTTGTGTGATCAGTCCACGGCCCGCCCTGTTTTAAGGCAGGTAAATATCTTTTAAATTATACTCCAGTCACCACTTCACCCTTGGTTTCTCCTTTCTCGTTGATTCTTGGTCGAATGACTGGGAGTGACGTAGAGGGGAGGAGCTATATGCAGCTCTGCTGGGTGAATCCTCTTGCATTTCCTGTTGGGGAGGAGTTATATCCCAGAAGTAATGATGACCCGTGGACTGATCACACAACAGAAGAAAGGAATTTATCAGGTAAGCATAAATTATGTTTTTTTTACACCTTTTCAAATTTTTGTTTTATCTATTTCTAGAAGCAGGAGTGGGCATGAAGCAGTGGGTATTTCATAATCTAAAATTGACAATGAGTATACTTAATGTGAAATTAATTATGTCAACAAGTCTAAATATAATCATGTCACATATTGGATATTTTAGGTGTCTATACTTTAGTGAACCTTTTTGCAGCATTATCTGCTTGTACATGAGCTAAGCATTGGAATATCTGAGTTTGTTTAGGACAGGGACTAATATTCTTGTGCTAAATTCCCTTTTTTAATAGTTTCTATTGTAGCTGTGTACAATGTACTTTTGCAAAACAAATGTTCACATTACTATTTATTTAGAGTTTCAATATTGCCACTTTAAAGTGATTGTAAAGTTTAATGAATAAGTAACTAAAAGTAATCTTAAAAACAAGGGCACTTTCATTAATTAAACTTTACAATGATGCGTATTTTTTAAAATACTTACCTTTGCGTTATGGTAAACATAACGTTGATCCTCCGCCCGCAGCTCCTGCTTTCTTTAGCAGATCGATGACGAATCCGGCTTCCTCCAATCATTGTGTGCCCCCTTTGGCATCCAGATTTTGAGGCATACAACGATTAGAGGAACGTGGATCGGTCATCTATATGCTAGAAAGCAGGAGATGCGGGCCGAGGATCAGCATTATGTTTACCATAATGCAAAGGTTATTGTAAAGTTTAATGAAGTGCCCTTGTTTTTAAGAATACTTTTAGTTACCTTAAAAAAACTTTACAATCACTTTAAGGGAGAACACTTATGAGAAATGCATATGTCATCATGGGTTGTTTAAAGAAATGTATGAATAAACTTCCATTATAAGGACCCTGAAATATGCATTTTTCATAAGTGTCCTCCCTTAAAGGGGCAATATGGCAACCCTATATTTATTTGAGTGAATATTGTCACCACAGTAGTCTGGTGATCTACTGGGTAGCGTTTGCAATCTACTGGTAAATCACGATTTACCCTTTGTGCCTCCCATTGTAGACTATAAATTGTTTCGTTGAAATGATGTGCTTGCTAAACAACCTCCAAAGACAAATGTGGAAGTATGAAAGTTATATGTTACCTACAGTATTATATAAACTTTCAGAAAAAACATACATAACACTGGAACCGTATTTGGAGTAAATATATCAAATACAAAAATATTCTTATAATGAAAATGTATTTTTCATACAAAAGGGCTATAATAGCACAACAAAGGGACTATATTAAGGGACGTAATTAAGCTAAGGCTGAAACTATCTCACATGAAGAGCAGCACCTAAACCTCAGATCATGTTCTCATATAAAGGGTAGCAAGTTCAAGAGAAATAAGTGGGCACTTTCTTCACATAAAGGGTTGTTGATTCATGAAATAAACTCCCATTAGAGGTTATTGACTATAAGAAGCATAAGGTTATCCTACAAACTAATTAAGCTGACACTTCATAGGAAATATGGACAGGCTATGGATTTTATCTGCCAACAAAAACATTTTTTACATTTCAATACTGCACAAGAAAAATAATCAGATTTTAATTTCACTTTGTTCTATTGCTATCCATCCATAACAGATATTCAATGTCACTAAATAGCTAAAAGTACAAAGTACACAGTAGCTTTCTCGGTAGGTTTATTGCTTTTCACTGACTTAACTTCAAACCACAAGACATGAAATGCTGTTAATTTGAAATGGGTTTTTTTCTGCATTTGTAATAATCACATTTCCTTTATTTTTATTTTTTTAGGAGATAACAATGGATGGTCTCAGCAGCTTGATAAACATTTTGAGAATCAAAAGTTTGACCTGAATTTCTTTGACACAGAGAAGAAACCGTCAGAGTGCTGTAAGGGGTCAAATGAGTGATTTATGTAATCATTTTATGACCATAGAAATATTAAAATGAAATGTTTGTTGCCAAACAAATACAGCTTTATCTAAAACCATTGTATGAAAGATATTACTGATGGACAGTTTGAAAAAAAAAACTAAAATAATATATAAATCTATATTCCAGAGCTACAAAGGAAACTGTAAAGAGAAACTGTTGTATTCAATACAAAGAAAATAACTTCTTGCTTTATACATTCCCAAATGCATAAAAGACAAGGCACACATTCTTAGCTCAAAAGCTCAGAGCTTCTAGCAGCTTAAATATTTATTCACATTGGTGCTTTTAGTGACCATAGCTTCTCTTATAGAATACCCTCCAATGAAAATGACAGATGAAAGCCTGTTTTTTTTATTTACAGAAGACACAAGCTACAATAACTAGCTCTTCAATTAAAGCTGCTTTCTTTAACACCTAAGTTATATTGTACCTAAACCATTCCGAGCCATTGTGAGTCATGTCTGTTTTTTGTTTTGTTTTGTTTAAATGGCTCAGAGGGGAGTCTCTGTTTAAAGATTTAAATATAGTACTTCCAACTATTAAATTTACATTACACTATGGTAGAAAACAGTTACATTTTTTATGATTTCTTTATTGTACTTGACTATTAAACTATGACTGATTTATTCAAGAAAACAACTCACTGGAAAACGTATTTACTTACAAATAGTTTCCATTGTTCTTATTTATGTACAAAGTACAGAGCTCTTTTTTTTTTAAGCGTAAGGATTAAAACAGTAAAATTGTGACAAAGGTGCTGGCCATAGAATGTTTTCTTTGTGATTTAATAAATATTACAATTGAATTAGCACAATTTAAAGAGTGTATATGATAAAATATAAACTTAAAATGTAATGATAGAATATACATTGAGTGCTTATTTATAACATTTTCTAACAAAATAAAAAAAAAGGTTATTGATATTAATTGGAAAATTTTACAAGAAATTAAAGGGAAAGTAAAGTCAAAATAAAATTTACACGATTCAGGTAGGGCATGCAAAACAACTTTCCATTTTATGTTTATCATTAAATTTGCTTTGTTCTTTGGTATTCTTTGTTGAAGGTTAAACCTATGTAGGCTCATAGGCTTATTTCCAAGCCCTTGAAGGCCGACTCTTATCTCAGTGCATTTTATTAGCACACAAAAATAAAACTTTCATGATTAAGATAGAAAATGTTATTTTAATACAATTTTGTATTCAATGCTATTATCAAATTTACTTTGTTCTTTTGGTATCTTTTGTTGAAAAGCATGTGTATATATATCTATATCAGCAGAAGCAATACACTATGGTGAGCTATCTGGTGATTGGTAGCTACACATATATGTTGCTTGCCATTGGTTTACCAGATATATTTGGCTAGCTGTCAGTAGTGCATTACCATAAATAAATATAGAGAAGCACTCAACCTGAGAACGAACAGCATAATAGCTTGTTCTATGGCTAGTTACCATTTAAGAAGCAGCCTCTTTTTGCTCAACATGTACCTTTCACAGAGAAGAACTTTCCTGAAGCATATCAGTCTGATCCTGACTTCACAGTACAGTCCAGCCCCGAAATACAAGGCAATGCCTCTCTGAACGAGAGAAACAGCAAAACCCCAGACGTACGTTTCGGCCTATCCTGGGCCACATCAGTGAGGTGCAGCCATATCCCTCTAGGCACACTGAGCAACGGGTCCACGTCTGAATTCCCACATCACACTTAGGGAGACTTCCCTAAGTGTCATAATTTGCATAAATAAAAAGAGAGAAGCGCTCAACCTGAGAATGAACAATAGCATAATAGCTTGTTCATTCTCTCTTTTTATTTAAGCAAATTATGACACTTAGGAGCTCATAGGAGTCCAAAACGATTGTCTGGGGTTGTCATGTTCCTTGTTCAGAGGAGAATTGCCTGGTATTTCGGGGCTGGACTGACCTTACTTGGCGGGATCAGACTGATATACTTCTGGAAAGTTTTCCTCTGTGAAAAGCACACTCGTCTAAAAGAGGCTTCTTTTGGGTGGTAAGTCACCATAGAACAAGCCACTGAGCTGTTGTTTGTTCCTGGTAGAGCGCTTCTCTCTTCGTATGCAAATTAATATGACCCTGGGGAAGTCTCACTATGGGTGATGGGGGAAACCAGACGTGGACTCCTTGCCCAGTGTGCTTAGAGGAATGTGGCTGCACCTCATTAACGAGACTCATAGGAGGCTAAAACGATCATCTGGGGTTGTCATGTTCCTTGTTCAGAGGAGAAGTGCCTGGTATTTTGGGGCTGGACTGACCTTACTTGGCGGGATCAGACTGATATACTTCAGGAAAGTTTTCCTCTGTAAAAAGCACACTGGACTAAAAGAGGCTACTTCCGGGTGGTAAATTTCCATAGAACAAGCCACTGAGCTGTTGTTCGTTCCTGGTAGAGCGCTTCTCTCTTCCTTTTTTACAGAGAAGAACTTTCCTGAAGCATATCAGTCTGATCCTGACTTCACAGTACAGTCCAGCCCCGAAATACCAGCAATCCCTCTCTAAATGAGAGAAACAGCAAAACCCATGACGTACGTTTCGGCCTATTGTGGGCCTCATCAGTGAGGTGCATCCATATCCCTCTAGGCACACTGAGCAACGGGTCCACATCTGGATTCCCGCATCACACTTAGAGAGACTTCCCTAAGTGTCATAGTTTGCATAAATAAAAAGAGAGAAGTACTCAACCTGAGAACGAACAATAGCATAATAGCTTGTTCTCTCTTCTTATGCAAATTAATATGACCCTGGGGAAGTCTCACTATGGGTGATGGGGGAAACCAGACGTGGACTCCTTGCCCAGTGTGCTTAGAGGAATGTGGCTGCACCTCATTAACGAGACTCATAGGAGGCTAAAACGATCATCTGGGGTTGTCATGTTCCTTGTTCAGAGGAGAAGTGCCTGGTATTTTGGGGCTGGACTGACCTTACTTGGCGGGATCAGACTGATATACTTCAGGAAAGTTTTCCTCTGTAAAAAGCACACTGGACTAAAAGAGGCTACTTCCGGGTGGTAAATTTCCATAGAACAAGCCACTGAGCTGTTGTTCGTTCCTGGTAGAGCGCTTCTCTCTTCCTTTTTTACAGAGAAGAACTTTCCTGAAGCATATCAGTCTGATCCTGACTTCACAGTACAGTCCAGCCCCGAAATACCAGCAATCCCTCTCTAAATGAGAGAAACAGCAAAACCCATGACGTACGTTTCGGCCTATTGTGGGCCTCATCAGTGAGGTGCATCCATATCCCTCTAGGCACACTGAGCAACGGGTCCACATCTGGATTCCCGCATCACACTTAGAGAGACTTCCCTAAGTGTCATAGTTTGCATAAATAAAAAGAGAGAAGTACTCAACCTGAGAACGAACAATAGCATAATAGCTTGTTCTCTCTTCTTATGCAAATTAATATGACCCTGGGGAAGTCTCACTATGGGTGATGGGGGAAACCAGACGTGGACTCCTTGCCCAGTGTGCTTAGAGGAATGTGGCTGCACCTCATTAACGAGACTCATAGGAGGCTAAAACGATCATCTGGGGTTGTCATGTTCCTTGTTCAGAGGAGAAGTGCCTGGTATTTTGGGGCTGGACTGACCTTACTTGGCGGGATCAGACTGATATACTTCAGGAAAGTTTTCCTCTGTAAAAAGCACACTGGACTAAAAGAGGCTACTTCCGGGTGGTAAATTTCCATAGAACAAGCCACTGAGCTGTTGTTCGTTCCTGGTAGAGCGCTTCTCTCTTCCTTTTTTACAGAGAAGAACTTTCCTGAAGCATATCAGTCTGATCCTGACTTCACAGTACAGTCCAGCCCCGAAATACCAGCAATCCCTCTCTAAATGAGAGAAACAGCAAAACCCATGACGTACGTTTCGGCCTATTGTGGGCCTCATCAGTGAGGTGCATCCATATCCCTCTAGGCACACTGAGCAACGGGTCCACATCTGGATTCCCGCATCACACTTAGAGAGACTTCCCTAAGTGTCATAGTTTGCATAAATAAAAAGAGAGAAGTACTCAACCTGAGAACGAACAATAGCATAATAGCTTGTTCTCTCTTCTTATGCAAATTAATATGACCCAGGGGAAGTCTCCCTATGGGTGATGGGGGAAACCAGATGTGGACTCCTTGCCCAGTGTGCTTAGAGGAATGTGGCTGCACCTCACTAACGAGACTCATAGGAGGCCAAAACGATCGTCTGGGGTTGTCATGTTCCTTGTTCAGAGGAGAAGTGCCTGGTATTTTGGGGCTGGACTGACCTTACTTGGCGGGATCAGACTGATATACCTCAGAAAAGTTTTCCTCTGTAAAAAGCACACTGGTCTAAAAGAGGCTACTTCCGGGTGGTAAATCTCCATAAGACAAGCCACTGAGCTGTTGTTTGTTACTGGTAGAGCGCTTCTCTCTTCGTATGCAAATTAATATGACCCTGGGGAAGTCTCCCTATGGGTGATGGGGAAACCAGATGTGGACTCAGGTATTTCGGGGCTGGACTGACCATATTTGGTGGGATCAGACTGATATACTTCAGGAAAGTTTTCCTCTGTGAAAAGCACACTGGTCTAAAACAGGCTACTTCCGGGTGGTAAATCGCCATAGAACAAGCCACTGAGCTGTTGTTCATTCCTGGTAGAGCGCTTCTCTCTTCGTATGCAAAATAATATAACCCTGGGGAAGTCTCCCTATGGGTGATGGGGGAAACTGGACGTGGACTTCTTGCCCTGTGTGCTTAGAGGAATGTGGCTGCACCTCACTGACGAGGCACATAGGAGACCAAAACGATCGTCTGGGTTTGTCATGTTCCTTGTTCATAGGAGAAGTGCCTGGTATTTCGGGGCTGGACTGACCTTACTTGGCGGGATCAGACCGATAAACTTCAGGAAAGTTTTCCTTTGTGAAAAGCACACTGGTCTAAAATAGGCTACTTCTGGGTGGTAAATCACCATAGAACAAGCCACTGAGCTGCTGTTCATTCCTGGTAGAGCGCTTCACTCTTCGTATGCAAATTAATATGACCCTGGGGAAGTCTTCCTATGGGTGATGGGGGAAACCAGACATGGACTCGGGTATTTCGGGGCTGGACTGACCTTATTTGGCGGGATCAGACTGATATACTTCAGGAAAGTTTTCCTCTGTGAAAAGCACACTGGTCTAAAGTAGGCTACTTCCGGGCTGTAAATCACCATAGAACAAGCCACTGAGCTGTTGTTTATTCCTGGTAGAGCGCTTCTCTCTTCGTATGCAAATTAATATGACCCTGGGGAAGTCTCCCTATGGGTGATGGGGGAAACCAGATGTGGGCTTCTTGCCCAGTGTGCTTAGAGAAATGTGGCTGCACCTCACTAAAGAGGCCCAAAGGAGGCCAAAACGATCATCTGGGGTTGTCATGGCGGCATTCAAGGTCCCGCAAAAAAACAAACCCCATAAAGCTAGAAGTCAAGGCCCCAGCAGAATTTAAATTTTAAGGAGGAACCCAGGGAGGCTCTGCCCCACCCATCAAGAGTCACAGGGATCTTCAGCCAGCAAACTCGCAGGGCAGGGTACCCCTAGAGCATGACCTGTTAAATTATAGAAATCAAAAAAATCTTGTGAAAAGCTATTGGATAAGTCTCATCTGACATATTAGAATTACTGTCAGATTCGCTAAATGGTTAAGTTTACTTGAGAACAACAACAATTAGGGCTGGAATTAACTCAAATGTTACATCTTGGTGAAAACATGTGAAAAATACTATTTTTTAATGGATTGGAATAGAGCCAGTTTTTAATGGATTGGAATAGAGCCAGTTATTTGTGACTTTTTTCATGCTGGTAAAATAATTTTAAGTATGATAGTAGTAGTAGTAGTAATAATAATAATAATAATAATAATAATAATAATAAAAGAAAGAAAGAAAATGATGTTACATTATCATAACTGTCAACATAATGATGAAAATATTATTTATTCTAGTAAAACATTTAAATGATCCACCAGTATAACATTTTAACCCCAATACCTATAACTTATTATTTAATTAAATAATATAATTTTCGTTTAAATTATTTTTCATTAAACAAACTTCACTTTGAATTAATTCTAAAGGTCACAGTGACATCAGTTTTTTTCTGTAAATGCATCATAAATAATATTATCTTTAAGAAAATTGTAAAGTACCTCACATGTTTTATTCTTTCAGATATATTTGACAAGGGCAGTTATCATCTTGAGAGCATGTGCCTAATTTTAATGATAATTAAAAAAAAAAATCTCTTGCAAGCAGCACAGCACTTGTAGCCAAAAGTAAGGCAAGTAAACTAGGTGTGTAAGTGTCAACACAAATGTTTTGTGCCACCGTTGGAAAGCATGTCAAGGTTTGTCACCACCCCACTATTTTCCTATAGCAATATTAGTTTGTATCTGTAGCTTTTACAGTGAGCTACATTACGAGTAGAGCATTAACTATCGATCACGCTCTAACTGAGCTAAGATTTGCCTTTTTGTTTTTATTGGCTATCACACTTATTACAAATTGAAAGTAAAAAGATTTTGATTGAGCGCTAAACCGTTGCGCACAAAAAGCTGAAGTTACAATATCCCGATCACGTTAACGTATTGTCCCAGAAACTTTAATGGAGCTCGAAAAGTGGAAAAAAACTAAAACCTGATCAATTTTCTCAAGTGCACTAATCTGACATGAAAAACATAATTTATGTAAGAACTTACCTGATAAATTCATTTCTTTCATATTAGCAAGAGAGTTCATGAGCTAGTGACGTATGGGATATACATTCCTACCAGGAGGGGCAAAGTTTCCCAAACCTCAAAATGCCTATAAATACACCGCTCACCACACCCACAATTCAGTTTAACAAATAGCCAAGAAGTGGGGTGATAAGAAAGGAGCAAAAGCATCAAAATAAGGAATTGGAATAATTGTGCTTTATACAAAAAAAATCATAACCACCACAAAAAAGGGTAGGCCTCATGGACTCTTGCTAATATGAAAGAAATGAATTTATCAGGTAAGTTCTTACATAAATTATGTTTTCTTTCATGTAATTAGCAAGAGTCCATGAGCTAGTGACGTATGGGATAATAAATACCCAAGATGTGGAACTTCCACGCAAGAGTCACTAGAGAGGGAGGGATAAAATAAAGACAGCCAATTCCACTGAAAAATAATCCACAACCCAAAACAAAAGTTTTAATCTTAATAATGAAAAAAACTGAAATTATAAGCAGAAGAATCAAACTGAAACAGCTGCCTGAAGTACTTTTCTACCAAAAACTGCTTTAGAAGAAGAAAAAACATAAAAATGGTAGAATTTAGTAAAAGTATGCAAAGAAGACCAAGTTGCTGCTTTGCAAATCTGATCAACAGAAGCTTCATTCCTAAACGCCCAGGAAGTAGAGACTGACCTAGTAGAATGAGCCGTAATCCTTTGAGGCGGAGATTTACCCGACTCTACATAAGCATGATGAATCAAAGACTTAACCAAGACGCCAAACAAATGGCGGAGGCCTTCTGACCTTTCCTGGAAACAGAAAAGATAACAAATAGACTAGAAGTCTTTCTAAAATCTTTAGTAGCTTCAACATAATATTTTAAAGCTCTTACTACATACAAAGAATGTAAAGATCTCTCCAGAGAATTCTTAGGATTAGGACATAATGAAGGAACAACAATTTCTCTAGTAATGTTGTTAGAATTCACAACCTTAGGTAAAAATTTAAATGAAGTACGCAGCACCGCCTTATCCTGATGAAAAATCAGAAAAGGAGATTCACAAGAAAGAGCAGATAACTCAGAAACTCTTCTAGCAGAAGACATGGCCAAAAGGAACAGAACTTTCCAAGAAAGTAATTTAATGTCCAAAGAATGCATAGGTTCAAACGGAGGAGCTTGTAAAGCCCTCAGAACCAAATTAAGACTCCAAGGAGGAGAGATTGACTTAATGACAGGTTTGATACGAACCAAAGCCTGTACAAAACAATGAATATCAGGAAGATTAGCAATCTTTCTGTGAAAAAGAACAGAAAGAGCAGAAATTTGTCCTTTCAAGGAACTTGCAGACAAACCTTTATCCAAACCATCCTGAAGAAACTGTAAAATTCTCGGAATTCTAAAAGAATGCCAGGGGAATTTATGAGAAGAACACCAAAAAATGTAAGTCTTCCAGACTCAATAATAAATCTTCCTAGACACAGATTTACGAGCCTGTAACATAGTATTAATTACTGAGTCAGAGAAACCTCTATGACTAAGAATCAAGCGTTCAATTTCCATACCTTCAAATTTAATGATTTGAGATCCTGATGGAAAAAAGGGCCTTGAGATAGAAGGTCTGGTCTTAATGGAAGAGTCCAAGGTTGGCAACTGGCCATCCGAATGAGATCCACATACCAAAACCTGTGAGGCCATGCTGGAGCCACCAGCAATACAAACGAACGTTCCATTAGAATTTTGGAAATCACTTTTGGAAGAAGAACTAGAGGCGGAAAGATATAGGCAGGATGATAATTCCAAGGAAGCGACAACGCATCCACTGCCTCCGCCTGAGGATCCCTGGATCTGGACAGATACCTGGGAAGTTTCTTGTTTAGATGATAGGCCATCAGATCTATTTCTGGAAGTCCCCAGATTTGAACAATCTGAAGAAATACCTCTGGGTGAAGAGACCATTCGCCTGGATGTAACGTCTGGCGACTGAGATAATCCGCATCCCAATTGTCTACACCTGGGATGTGAACCGCAGAGATTAGACAGGAGCTGGATTCCGCCCATACAAGTATCCGAGATACTTCTTTCATAGCCTGAGGACTGTGAGTCCCCCCTTGATGATTGACATATGCCACGGTTGTGACATTGTCTGTCTGAAAACAAATAAATGATTCTCTCTTCAGAAGAGGCCAGAACTGAAGAGCTCTGAAAATCTCAAAATATTGATTGGTAATCTCGCCTCCTGAGATTCCCAAACCCCCTGCACTGTCAGAGATCCCTATACAGCTCCCCAACCTGACAGACTCGCATCTGTTGAGATCACAGTCCAGGTTGGACGAACAAAAGAAGCCCCTTGGACTAAATGATGGTGATCTATCCACCACGTCAGAGAGTGTCGTACATTGGGATTTAAGGATATTAATTGTGATATCTTTGTATAATCCCTTCACCACTGGTTCAGCATACAAAGCTGAAGAGGTCGCATGTGAAAACGGGCAAAGGGGATCGCGTCCGATGCAGCAGTCATGAGACCTAGAATTTCCATGCATAAAGCTACCGATGGGAATGATTGAGACTGAAGGTTTCGACAGGCTGAAACCAATTTCAGACGTCTTTTTTCTGTTAGAGACAAGGTCATGGACACTGAATCTATTTGAAAACCCAAAAAGGTTACCTTTGTCTGAGGAATCAACAAACTCTTTGGTAAATTGATCCTCCAACCATGTCTTTGAAGAAACGACACAAGTTGATTCGTATGAGATTCTGCAGAATGTGAAGACTGAGCAAGTACCAAGATATCGTCCAAATAAGGAAATACCGCAATACCCCGTTCTCTGATTACAGAGAGAAGGGCACCGAGAACCTTTGAAAAGATCCTTGGAGCTGTTGCTAGGCCAAACGGAAGGGCCACAAACTGGTAATGCTTGTCTAGAAAAGAGAATCTCAGAAACTGATAGTGATCTGGATGAATTGGAATATGAAGATATGCATCCTGTAAATCTATTGTGGACATATAATGCCCTTGCTGAACAAAAGGCAGAATAGTCCTTATAGTTACCATTTTGAATGTTGGTATCCTTACATAACGATTCAATATTTTTAGATCCAGAACTGGTCTGAAGGAATTCTCCTTCTTTGGTACAATGAAAAGATTTGAGTAAAACCCTAGACCCCGTTCCAGAACTGGAACTGGCACAATTATCCCAGTCAACTCTAGATCTGAAACATATTTCAGAAACGCCTTAGCCTTCACTGGGTTTATTGGAATGCGAGAGAGAAAAAATCTTCTTGCAGGCGGCCTTACCTTGAAACCTATTCTGTACCCTTGTGAAACAATGTTCTGAATCCAAAGACTGTGAATCGAATTGATCCAAATATCTTTGAAAAATCGTAACCTGCCCCCTACCAGCTGTGCTGGAATGAGGGCCGCACCTTCATGTGGACTTGGGAGCTGGCTTTGACTTTCTAAAAGGCTTGGATTTATTCCAGACTGGAGAAGGTTTCCAAACGGAAACCGTTCCTTTAGGGGAAGGATCAGGCTTCTGTTCCTTATTCTGACGAAAGGAACGAAAACTATTAGCAGCCCTGTATTTACCTTTAGATTTTTTGTCCTGAGGCAAAAAAGTTCCTTTCCCCCCAGTAACAGTTGAAATAATAGAATCCAACTGAGAACCAAATAATTTATTACCTTGGAAAGAATGAGAAAGCAAAGGTGACTTAGAAGTCATATCTGCATTCCAAGTTTTAAGCCATAAAGCTCTTCTAGCTAAAATAGCTAAAAACATATACCTCACATCAATTCTAATGATATCAAAGATGGCATCACAAATAAAGTTATTAGCATGTTGAAGAAGTTTAACAATGCTATAAAGCAGCAGCAACATCAGCCAAAGAAATAGCAGGTCTAAGAAGATTACCTGAACATAAATAAGCTCTCCTTAGAAAGGATTCAAGCTTTCTATCTAAAGGATCCTTAAAGGAAGTACTATCCGCCATAGGAATAGTAGTACGTTTAGCAAGAGTAGAGATAGCCCCATCAACTTTAGGGATTTTGTCCCAAAACTCTAATCTATCAGATGGCACAGGGTACAATTTCTTAAACCTTTGAGAAGGAGTAAATGAAGTACCCAGATTATTCCATTCCCTAGAAATTACTTCAGAAATAGCATCAGGGACAGGAAAAACTTCTGGAATAACTATATGAGGTTTGAAAACCGAATTTAAACGCTTAGTAGATTTAGTATCAAGAGGACTAAACTCCTCCATATCTAATGCGATTAACACTTCTTTAAGTAAAGAATGAATAAATTCCATTTTAAATAAATATGAAGATTTATCAGTGTCAATATCTGAGACAGAAACTTCTGAACCAGATAAATCCTCATCAGAAACAGACAAGTCAGAATGATGACGGTCACTTAAAAATTCATCTGAAATATGAGAAGTTTTAAAAGACCTTTTACGTTTACTGGAAGGAGGAATAACAGACAGAGCCTTCCTAATAGATTTAGAAACAAATTATTTTACATTAACAGGAACATCCTGAGCATTAGATGTTGAAGGAACAACAACAGGTAATGGATTATTACTAATGGAAATACTATCTGCATTAGCAAGTTTATCATGACATTCATCACAAACTACAGCCGGAGGAACAGTTACCACAAGTTTACAACAAATGCACTTAACTTTGGTAGAACCAGCATCAGGCAGCGTCTTTCCAGAAGTAGATTCTGATCCAGGGTCAAGTTGAGACATCTTGCAATATGTAATAGAAAAAACAACATATAAAGCAAAATTATCAAATTCCTTAAATGACAGTTTCAGGAATGGGAAAAAATGCCAATGAACAAGCCTCTAGCAACCAGAAGCAATGAAAAATGAGACTGAGATAATGTGAAAAAAAGGTGGAGACGAAAATGATGCCCACATTTTTTGGCGCCAAAAATTACGCCCACAATATTGGCGCTAAGTACAACGCCTATATTTTTTGGCGCTAAGTATGACGCCACATCCGGTACCGCCGAAAAAAATAATGTCCACATTTTTGGCGCAAAAAAACGTAAAAAAAATGACGCAACCACGAACAACTTCCGGCATCAATTAGGGCGCCGGAAATGACAAAATTTTTGCGCCAAAAAAAGTCTGCGCCAAAAATGACGCAATAAATTGAAGCATTTTCAGCCCCCGCGAGCCTAACAGCCCACAGGGAAAAAATTCAATTTGAAAAACTTTTAAGGTAAGAAAAAATAATCATTCATATGCATTATCCCAAATAATGAAACTGACTGTCTGAAATAAGGAATGCTGATTACCCTGAATCATGGCAAATATAAGTTTAAACACATATATTTAGAACTTTATAAATAAAGTGCCCAACCATAGCTTAAGAGTGTCATAATAAAATAAGATTTACTTACCCCAAGACACTCATCTACATATAGTAGATAGCCAAACCAGTACTGAAACGAGAATCAGTAGAAGTAATGGTATATTAGAGTATATCGTCGATCTGAAAAGGGAGGTAGGAGAAGAAATCTCTATGACCGATAACAGAGAACCTATGAAATAGATCCCGTAGAAGGAGACCATGGTATCCAAATAGGCAATACTCTCTTCACATCCCTCTGACATTCAATGCACTCTGAGAGGAAAACCGGGCTCCAGCCTGCTGCAAAGTGCATATCAACAAAGAATCTAGCACAAACTTACTTCACCACCTCCACGGGAGGCAAAGTTTGTAAAACTGAATTGTGGGTGTGGTGAGGGGTGTATTTATAGGCATTTTGAGGTTTGGGAAACTTTGCCCCTCCTGGTAGGAATGTATATCCCATACGTCACTAGCTCATGGACTCTTGCTAATTACATGAAAGAAATATAAATATTTTACATTCCAATGTTTTTCAAATAATATAATATGTTCTATTTATTCTTAAATGCAGATTTTTACATATACCTGATGGTATTTTGGGAAGATATATATCTTTACCTATATATATGATTATATATAGGTAAATATATACACAGATATGTATAAGAATATCTATTTAAAAATACTTAGAACATATTCCCCTATGTGTAGAACATTGGAATGTTAAATATTTACAGAAAATGCACAGTTAAACACTTTATTAAATATGAATATTTCATAAATATGATTTTACATGTTTTCAGCTACTTGACTGCAAAGGGCTCCAATGTACTTATATTTATACTAGGCGATAAGCTTGCCCAGAGGGCAGTCTATGTTTAAAAAATCCAAAACCCCAAGCTAATTTTACTAAAAATAAAAAATGTAAAATTACAGAAAAAAATAAACAAAGCTATCCAAAATACAAAAATTAAACCTAAACTAATACCCCTATAAAAATAAAGAATCCAGCCCAAAATAAAAACAGCACCTAATCTAATACTAAACTACCAATAGCCCTTAAAATGGCCTTTTGTGGGGCATTGCCCTAAGTTAAACAGCTCTTTTACTTACAAAAATTACCAATCACCCTCTAACAGTAAAACCCCCCACCCAACCAATCCCCCCCCCGCAAAAAAAAACTAACACTTAAAAAAACTAAACTACCCATTGCCCCTAAACGGGTATTTGTATGGGCATTGCCTTAAAATCCTAAAACTAAGCCCCAAATAGGTACTCACCGTTCCTGAAGTCCGGCAGACAAGGTCTTCTTCCAGGCGGCTCCTTCATCTTCTATCTTCATCCTGTGCGAAGGCAGCGCAGAGCGGAGGTGAGGATCGGTCTTCCCCCGATGTGCGGATACAGAGTGGCGGTCCTCAGTGGCAGAGATCCTCAGCAGCGTGAAGGCTCCTCTTCATCCGATCTCCGATGTACACTGAAAATTGAATGCAAGGTACCGCATTCAATTTTGGGTAACTTGGATTCCTATTGGCTGAAATTTTGAAATCAGCCAAAAGGATTAGAGCTAATGAAATCCTATTGGCTGTTTAAATCAGCTAATAAGATTTCAGTAGCTCTCAGACCGCCACTGAGAACCGTTACTGAGGACCGCCACTGAGGATCCATGCATTGGGGGAAGCCAGCTCCGCACCTCTGCTACGCCTTTTCTCCAGATGAAGTTAGAAGATGATGGAGCCACCTGGAAGAAGACCTTCTTCGCCGGACTTCAGGAACGGTGAGTACCTATTTGGGGCTTATTCTTAGGGATTTTTTTTATTTTGGGGGGGTTTTATTTTTAAGATTAGGGATTTAATGGGCTGTAAAAGAGCTGAATGCCCTTTTAAGGGCAATTCCCATAAAAATGCCCCTTTAGGGGCAATGGGTAGTTTAGGTTATTTTAGTGTTAAGTTTTTTTATTTTGGGGGTTTGGTTGGTGGGTTTTTTTTTTACTGTTAGGGGGGACTTAAAACGTAAAAAAAAACAGCTGTTTATTTTAGGGCAAGGCCCTTTCAAGGCTATTGGTAGTTTAGTTTAGATTAGGGGGTGTTTTTATTTTGGGGGGGCTTTTTTATTTCCATAGGGATTAGGTTTAATTTTTGATAGTTTTGTTTTCTGTAATTTTATAGTTTTTTATTTCTTGTAATTTTAGATTACTTTTTTTTTTTTAATTTAATGTTAGGTTTTATTTAAGTGAACAATCTGAAGAAATACCTCTGGGTGAAGTTATAAGGTTAATTAGGTGTATTGCGATGTGGGGTTTTGTTGGTTAAGGGGTTAATAGGTTGATTATGTTTATTGCGATGTGGGGGGTTGGCAGTTTAGGAGTTAATAGGTCATTAGGTTAATTAGGTTTATTGCAATGTGGGGTTTGTTGGTTTAGGGGTTAATAGGTTAATTATGTTTATTGCGATGTGGGGGGTTGGTAGTTTAGGGGTTAATATTTGAATTATGTTATTTGTGGATTAGGGGTTAATTACTTTATTATTTTGTGATGTTGGCGGTTTTGTTGTTTGTTAATACTTCGTGCGGGAGGTTAGTTGTTTTTTTTAAACTTCATGCGGGCGGTTATGTGTTTTTTTCATTGTTTCATGCATGCGGTTGTGTGTTTTTGTTTTTTTTAAGACTTTGCCTACGCTGCATCCAGGGGGATTCTTTTGGCTGGGCACGCAGCCAACATTCTTTTTGCTGCCTCACGCAGCCAACATTCCTTTGAGGATGCATGCGCAACTGGCGACAGCAACGGACGTGTTACAAATGCAATTATACTATAAATATATATATGTATACATATGTATTTATGTGTTTAAATGTGTATGCCTATACAAAGATCTGCACAAACATATTAATATATATATATATATATATATTTATATACATATATATATCCATATTTAGACATGTATCTGTATACTGTATATCTCTATGCAAGTCCTTTGCTTTAGGGCAGGTTGGGACGGAGTTTGTACAGTTCTTGGTTTCAGGAAAAAAGGAGAAACAACAATGGAATTACGTATGTTGTTGCCTAAACAGGTTGAAATTAAAGTCAAATGTTACTATTAATAGTGACAGGACTATATCAACATGATAAATAAGGTGGGTGCTGTACACCAAGAGAAACTGTTAGCACAAAGAACCAGTGGGCTACTGGGAAGTGTGTACATGTGTAGCACTCAACAACACAAAAGTGAAGTATAATCAGAGGGGAAATATAACATTGTAAACATCAGGAATGAAGGGGTTAAAACAACGTTTATTAATAAAGAAATGGCAACATAAAAACACAAGGGCATTGCCACCTGTACGCGTAAATCACGTTGTCACTGTAAACTACCAAGGTGTAAGAAATTATCACTAGTCATACATGTGCATGGGAGATAGCACTGACGTATTCACAATTAATTTGATAAACTGTCTGCGAGTACCAAATCACCGGGTTACCAGGGTAAGGGAACCACACCTACTAATGGATGTAGCATTATCTAGTTATGTCCCATAGTAAGAGATGAGTACCATAGCATATCAAATATGATATTGTGTCTGAGTAGGCTATATTACTAATATTACCATAGGCATATATATGTGTGAGAACTTCCCAATGGTGTAGTTAGTGTAACCAATTGGATTCAATTCAAAATAATCTCACTATCAAAGTGGCCTATATTTATATTTATATATAGAATTGTAATATTGGCATAAAAGCATTAACACATTGACCAGGGAGAACAAGAATAGAACCCCCGATTGGGGAAAAAATGAAGGTACTAAATGCTGTAAGCCTACTTATGCAGTGGGTCCTGGAATACCGTAATTAAACTCTAGAGAGTCACGTATATGGTGGCTGACTGTAGTAATAGGATCAATTAATATAACAACTGCAACAGATTGTTACCCTTAATTAGTAACAGCTAGCAACCACGGCCGGCATAGTGATTTCGTATAAATCATGTGACATTAATATTATTACCCCTTAATACGGGAATGTCTATGTAGCATTATAACTTAGCTAAGTAAGTGGTCCGGTGTTTGAGTGCACCGAGAATTGTATTCACCTGGGATACTAACAAATACGGGTAGGTAGTAATCACGGTCGGAAAATCGACTAGAGATTATTGGGAGACTGGACAGTACGTTACTGGGGAATACAACCAGTCGGATGGACAATCAGAACTACTAGATATCCATTAACGTTGTTCAATATTTAACTAGAGTAGAGTAATGTCAGGTATATACATCAAAGGTAATTAGTTATTGGGTATCATATTGTCTTGAAAGGTAATGACAGTATGTATCAGTTAACCAAGTAGTTACACCTAAAATAAATTAAACTATTACTATGGCGACACCATTTGTTAGCCAAATGCAGAGTAGCATTACCAGTAAACAACTAATATATCGAAAGGGTGCAGGAGAATGCCGATGCAAGCTAAAAAATATATTAAGAGTAGAAGAGAGACTACTAAGTCCCTACTCCCCCTAACATGTTTCGCACAACTGCTTTATCAAAGGTCAGTTCTTGGTTTCACTTTGGAAACTTTGAGATTTGCACTCATGGGAAAGCTGCACATACTCTGACACAGCTGGCTACTACTGCAATATAATATAAACATAACTGTTATAACGGGCAAAAAAGTATTTAGTCAGTCACCAATTGTGCAAGTTCTCCCACTTAAGAAGATGAGAGAGGCCTGTAATTTTCATCATAGGTATACCTCAACTATGAGAAACAAAATGTGGAAACAAATCCAGACAATCACATTGTCTGATTTGGAAATAATTTATTTGGTCAATATCAAAAGTTCATCTCAATACTTTGTTATATATCCTTTGTTGGCAATGACAGAGGTCAAACGCTTTCTGAAAGTCTTCACAAGGTTGTCACACACTGTTGCTGGTATGTTGACCAATTCCTGCATGCAGATCTACATGCAGATGTTTTGGGGCTGTCGCTGGGCAACACAGACTTTCAACTCCCTCCAAAGGTTTTCTATGGGGTTGAGATCTGGAGACTGGCTAGGCCACTCCAGGACCTTGAAAGGCTTCTTATGAAGCCACTCCTTCATTGCCCGGGCGGCGTGTTTGGGATCATTGTCATGCTGAAAGACCCAGCCACGTTTCATCTTCAATGCCCTTGCTGATTGAAGGAGGTTTGCACTCAAAATCTCACGATACATGGCCCCATTCATTCTTTCATGTACACGGATCAAAGCATGATGTTGCCACCCCCATGTTTCACAGTAGGTATGGTGTTCTTTGGTTGCAACTCCACATTCTCTCTCCTCCAAACACAACGAGTTGTGTTTCTACCAAACAATTCTACTTTGGTTTCATCTGACCATATGACATTCTACCAATCCGCTTCTGGATCATCCAAATGCTGTCTATCATACTTCAGACGGGCCTGGACATGTACTGGCTTAAGCAGGGGGGCACGCCTGGCACTGCAGGATCTGAGTCCCTGGCGGCGTAGTGTGTGACTGATGGTAGCATTTGTTACGTTGGTCCCAGCTCTCTGCAGGTCATTCACTAGGTCCCCCTGTGTGGTTCTGGGATGTTTGCTCACAGTTCTTGTAATCATTTTGACCCCACGGGGTGAGATTTTGCGTGGAGCCCCAGATCGAGGGAGATTATCAGTGGTCTTGTATGTCTTCCATTTTCTAATTATTGCTCCCACTGTTGATTTCTTCACACCAAGCTGCTTGCCTATTGCAGATTCAGTCTTCCCAGCCTGGTGCAGGTCTACAATTTTGTTTTTGGTGTCCTTCGACAGCTCTTTGGTCTTCACCATAGTGGAGTTTGGAGTGTGACTGTTTGAGGTTGTGGACAGGTGTCTTTTATACTGATAACAAGTTCAAACAAGTGCTATTAATAAAGGTAATGAGTGGAGGACAGAGGAGCCTCTTAAAGAAGAAGATACAGGTCTGTGAGAGCCAGAAATCTTGTTTGTTTGTAGGTGACCAAATGCTTATTTTCCACCATAAAATGCTAATAAATTCTTTCCAAATCAGACGATGTGATTGTCTGGATTTGTTTCCACATTTTGTCTCTCATAGTTGAGGTATACCTATGATGAAAATTACAGGCCTCTCTCATCTTCTTAAGTGGGAGAACTTGCACAATTGGTGGCTGACTAAATACTTTTTTGCCCCACTGTACAAGAAAATGTTTTTATTATTTTTAAATATATATTTCTATATATATGATAAATTCTTTGTAAAATATATATCTATAACTGTATATCCATATTAATATATAGGTATAGATATATATATATATATATATATATATATATATATATATATATATAAAAATATATATTTAAAAATACTAATAATATTGGAATCTAAAATAATTACATTAAATACATAGTAAAGCAAATTATAAAATATTAAAATGTATTTTTTAAATTATTTTTCAAGTTTTAAGGTGTATATTTATATATATATATATATATATATATATATATATATATATATATATATATATAAAGCAGTTTGTAGGTAATGGCATACAGCTTCCAGTACCTAAGATGGCAGGTAATACTTAGGGGGTTAGAAAACTGTTTGGGGGGGGTCAGGGATGTTGGGGGTTAAGGGGATCCTATACTGCAGAAAATATAAATATATATATATATATATATATATATATATATATATTTATTATTTTATTTTCATTTTTTAAAAAAAGTCTTAATTTCATACTGGCAGTCTGTCTGTCCATGCCTAAAATGGGGGTTACCAGTGGGGGGTGGGGGAAGGACAAGAGCTTTTTGGGAGGGATCAGGTACGGATATGGAGATTGGAAGTGTCAGGTGGGAGGCTAATCTCTATGCTAAAGCTAAAATTAACATTTTTTTTTTTTTTCAAATAAATTTTTATTGAGGTCGAAAGTCATAACAAATAACAAGCTAATGATCAAACATCCAAAATGAAATTAACAATACCGATGATCATTGTACATAGCCAAGCAATGCAAACAATACATGAAAGCATACAGATTGGAAATAATAAACAACAGACGACCTCAGTTTTTTCTGTAACCTTGCGTTGTATCTTATATCTGTGAATAAGAAGTACAAATAACAATGCCAACAGGTTATTTAATGTACAGTAATTACTGATGATCTAGATGACCCAAACATGGGGGTGGCAGGGAGTGAGGAGGGAAAGGATAGGAATGGAAGGAAGAGGGTGGGAGAGAAAGAGAGCCCGGGGGAAAGAGAATAATAACAAAACAAAAAAAACAAAAAAAGGGGGTTATATATTTTCACAGGCTTCTAGTATAAGAACCCAGTATTAACCACTGCTTAGTTATATGTAAGGTACATATTGATTATTCCAGACTCCTGGAGGATAGGGTACTGCCTTAGGGCCCTCTTGGTGGGTCTGTTAGCAATCTCCAGGTGTCCCAGATCTGGGAGTGTAGGGCTACCTTATTCTGTTGAGTGAATATTGGGCATTCCATTTGCTCCAAGTAGGACATGATCTTTACTACGTCTACCCATCTTGGGACTGTCTTTTGTTTCCAGAGTCTAGTAACTGCCAACTTGGCCGCCGATAATAGATAAATGCTCAAGAAAATGTTAGAGATAGAGCCTGACTTAATGCCTATATGAAACAGCAGAGTTTGCGGGGAGTTGCCAATCAGGGGGTCAAGCGCCAAGCACTTGTTTAGGATAGTGGTCCAAAAAGGTTGTAATGTCGGACAATCCCACCAAATGTGGGCTGGCGATCCCACATCCCACATTCCCGCCAGCACAGCGGGGAGTTAGAGTGAGAAATTTGGAATAACCTAAGCGGAGTAAGATGCCATTGGGTGCAAAGTTTAATGTAAAGCTCTAAAAGAGTTACACAATGAAGCGTTTGTTTAGTACGTGTGGCTGCTCTGGCCCAATCAGCTGGGTCAGCATGGAATTTTAAGTCTCTTTCCCAAGCTATAATGTAAGCTGACTTGAAGAAAGGAGGAGGGTTCAGCAGGCCCCTATAAGAAGTCGCGAGCGCCCCCGAGACTTTGATTTTGCTCGCCCATCTTTTTTCCCATTCAGTGAATTCCCGAAGGGGGAAGTCGAGAAAACCCCAGGATTTTAAGAGGCTACGAATCCTCCAGAATTCAAAATGCAAGAGGGGAGATGGGTTGTAGACCGAGATGAAATGAGATGTGGTTATAAATCTGCCTCTGGGAAACAGATCAGCTATGCAAGTAATACCGCACTCTTGAAAAAGACCCAGAAAGGGGTTGAAACGCGTAGAGGACTTACCTGACATCATTTGTGGGAGATTTGACATTTAAATCTGAACCAAACTCTGCGTACCCTGGCGTACTGAAGTGCAGAGGCTATTTTGTGGATACGACCGTGAAAAAAACACTTGCGCAAGTGGTCACCTAGGACCCGGAAACCGGGGGACATCACTCACGGGATTTTCGCTTACCAATAATCGAAGGAGCAGCCGTAGTGTCGGGCCAGGTGAGGAGGCCGTTTAGCAGACACTTGAAGGAGGTAAGAGAGCCTCCCGGCTCTGCTCAGTATATTTGACTGCCTTTACCACTGATACAGTGGCAAGGAAAGGGAATACACCACCTTGCGTTCTATTTTTTAAAAAAGAAAGTGACTAAAGGTATAACGGTTTTGTTGTCATTTGGGGGCACCTATACAAGCGACTTGATTTGGAGGATTTATATTTATTCTAGCCCACATTGTCATTCTGGATCAATTTTTTGGGGATCCCCATAAGCGACAGTGATATTTGAACACAAGCTAGTTTGGTGTTCTACACAGCTGAATATTGTGTCTTTGAATTCAAGAGTTTGATATGTTGTATGGAGTGTGAATGTTGAACCAGTTTTAACATACATATGTTTTAGCGGTATATGTAACTTTTGTATTTTTATCTGCCTTTCTGATTAACCATCGATAAGTTTGGATTTTATTGAACATTGCACTGAACTTTATTAAATTTTACTTTTATATTAAATTTAGTATTTATATTTATATTAATTATTAACACTGGCTCATTTATTCAGATTATTTAAAGGTGACAACGACACTTTATATAAATAAGTTTTACTTATACATATAACTGAAGTTTTATGTCTATATATCCTACATCTTCTGTAGCGCCTCCTATATCCATTATTTTTATGATAAGTAATACCGCACTCACGCCAGGATTGTGGATGTGAGTCTCTAAGGGCTAAAAGGAGTCCTGATAGGGAGTGTATGGGAGAGGGATGTGGGGCAATTTGCTTCAGCGAGCGTATTCTATCCCAGAAACGCAAAGAGTGCATTATGATAATATTGTGTATATTATATATCGATCTAACATGTTTGGGAAGCCAAATGAGACCTGGAAGTGATAAAGACTTAGGCAAGGTAGCTTGCTCCAATGTACCCCAGCCACAAGAAGTGGAGGTGACATTCCAGGTGAGGATATGTGCTAGGCGTGAGGCCTCATGGTAAGTAGCAATGTTGGGGGCGCCAGCGCCTCCATTGCAGACCGGTTGTTGCATGATGCGGGTAGCTACTCTAGGGCACTTGTTTCTCCAAACAAACTTATTGCAGACCTGTTGAAACTTACTAATTAGGGATTTAGGTATCGGGATAGGGAGTGAGCGAAAAAGGTAAGTCAGTTTAGGAAGTAGTACCATCTTAAAAGCCGCTATCCGGCCTAGCCATGAGATACAAGGTACACTCCATTTATTTGCGCTCTTCTGGAACTGCTGTAATAGTGGATAAAAATTAGATTTGATAATGGTAGATATGTTAGAAGAAAGATAGACTCCTAGGTGTTTGATTTTCTGTCTAGACCAATTGAACGAGTATATCGTTTTTAAAGACTCAAGTACTTCATCCTCCATATTGATGGTATAAGCTTCAGTTTTGTTTAGATTTAGTCTATAGTGGCTCAATTGACCGAAATAATCCAGTAATCTAAATAAGGCAGGGAGAGACCTAACAGGGTCGCTGAGAAAAATAGTTAAATCATCTGCAAACAGTGCAGTCTTTTGTACAGTTCCCTCAATCTCAACTCCACCTATCTCTGGGTTGCTCCTAATGGCCTCCGCAAGCGGTTCCATTACCAAAGCGAATATCAACGGAGATAGAGGGCACCCCTGCCGGGTCCCGTTAGTGATCTGAAAAGTCTGAGAACGAAAACCCAGTCCCCTAACTGAGGCAGAGGGAGCCGAGTAAAGTGCCCGGACACACGAGATAAAGCTGGAGGGGAAACGAAGTGACCGAGGACTTCAAACAGATATGACCAATTCACCCTGTCAAAGGCTTTTTCAGCATCAAGCACCAGCGCTGTGCAGGGGATAAGCCTCTGTTTGGCCTCAAAGAAGATGTTGAGCAGTCTCCGAGTATTGTCCGGTCCCTCCCTGCCCGGGGTGAAGCCGACCTGGTCTTCATTTATAAGTGACGCAAGCACCCTATTAAGTCTAGTAGCCATGACCTTAGCCAGGATTTTGACGTCTATATTGATCAATGATATAGGGCGAAAGTGTTCACACCTATCCGGGGACTTTCCTGGCTTTGGAATTGCCACTATGACCGCTTCAAGCATTTCAGCGAGCGTATTCTATCCCAGAAACGCAAAGAGTGCATTATGATAATATTGTGTATATTATATATCGATCTAACATGTTTGGGAAGCCAAATGAGACCTGGAAGTGATAAAGACTTAGGCAAGGTAGCTTGCTCCAATGTACCCCAGCCACAAGAAGTGGAGGTGACATTCCAGGTGAGGATATGTGCTAGGCGTGAGGCCTCATGGTAAGTAGCAATGTTGGGGGCGCCAGCGCCTCCATTGCAGACCGGTTGTTGCATGATGCGGGTAGCTACTCTAGGGCACTTGTTTCTCCAAACAAACTTATTGCAGACCTGTTGAAACTTACTAATTAGGGATTTAGGTATCGGGATAGGGAGTGAGCGAAAAAGGTAAGTCAGTTTAGGAAGTAGTACCATCTTAAAAGCCGCTATCCGGCCTAGCCATGAGATACAAGGTACACTCCATTTATTTGCGCTCTTCTGGAACTGCTGTAATAGTGGATAAAAATTAGATTTGATAATGGTAGATATGTTAGAAGAAAGATAGACTCCTAGGTGTTTGATTTTCTGTCTAGACCAATTGAACGAGTATATCGTTTTTAAAGACTCAAGTACTTCATCCTCCATATTGATGGTATAAGCTTCAGTTTTGTTTAGATTTAGTCTATAGTGGCTCAATTGACCGAAATAATCCAGTAATCTAAATAAGGCAGGGAGAGACCTAACAGGGTCGCTGAGAAAAATAGTTAAATCATCTGCAAACAGTGCAGTCTTTTGTACAGTTCCCTCAATCTCAACTCCACCTATCTCTGGGTTGCTCCTAATGGCCTCCGCAAGCGGTTCCATTACCAAAGCGAATATCAACGGAGATAGAGGGCACCCCTGCCGGGTCCCGTTAGTGATCTGAAAAGTCTGAGAACGAAAACCCAGTCCCCTAACTGAGGCAGAGGGAGCCGAGTAAAGTGCCCGGACACACGAGATAAAGCTGGAGGGGAAACGAAGTGACCGAGGACTTCAAACAGATATGACCAATTCACCCTGTCAAAGGCTTTTTCAGCATCAAGCACCAGCGCTGTGCAGGGGATAAGCCTCTGTTTGGCCTCAAAGAAGATGTTGAGCAGTCTCCGAGTATTGTCCGGTCCCTCCCTGCCCGGGGTGAAGCCGACCTGGTCTTCATTTATAAGTGACGCAAGCACCCTATTAAGTCTAGTAGCCATGACCTTAGCCAGGATTTTGACGTCTATATTGATCAATGATATAGGGCGAAAGTGTTCACACCTATCCGGGGACTTTCCTGGCTTTGGAATTGCCACTATGACCGCTTCAAGCATTTCTGAAGGGAGGGAGCTAGTTTGTCTAGCGAGCAGATTCTGGTAAGTAGGGGGGAGAGCTGCGCAGAAAAGGTTTTATAAAAGAGGGCACTATACCCTTCTTGTAAGGATATGTTTAGTTGTTTTTAGAGAACACTACAATTACAGCCCCTGCTTTATGCAGGACCACTCAGTCTCACACCTTACCTCGGATTCCCACAGATTTAACTTAAGGGAACCCTGATATGCTCATTGATCTGAGGGTCACTACAGCAGGGTTGCTGAGTGAAACCGGAACCTTCACGCAACAATAAATGCTTAAAGCAGAAAAGAGAGTAAGTCTTATAGGATTGACTGCAGCAGTAGTGAAAGAGTTAATTAGTGCAGGTGCCTTAATTCAAACAGAGTTGCAATGGAAATAGTTTATGCAGCAGGCTTTAACAAACACACTGAAGTTAACACAGTACTTTGATAAGTGAATAAATCAACCTCTGGTCATTTTGTAAACCATACTTTGATAATGAATATTAATACTTTGCAGAGTTGTTCAATCAGAGTAATATAAGCTGTGGTAAACTTGAAGAAACAGTTATAGTTTAAGTAAGAGCAAACAGTTAATTTCAAGCACAATAGAGGTTAATTGCGTAAAGTTTGAATTATGCTTATGCAATCCGATAATGAATAATGGTACTTTGTAATAATCTTTGTCACAGTTATTTGTTTGTAATATGGTAGGTAGCAGTAAAAAGGTTTAGTGCATATTTGATATCTGAAGCGAATATGGAAATCCAGCAAGTGAGCGTTGCACAATATATAGCAAGTGAAGGCAAAATGAGGTTGCAGCAATACACACAGTTCATGGAATGCAATATATATAGACTAGAAATATTGTAGAATATTAGCACATAGCGATACAGTTACCACACAGCAACAAGTCCTAGGAGTATCGCAGAAAGCCTGGCAGAGATCCGCGGCGGGAGAATGAGGAGCGTGACGTCACACGCTGCAGGGGAACAACCTCACTACAGGAGAGAGACTGAAAAATCTCTTAGTGAACAAACGGAGCAAATCTTCAAGCACAAAAGAGTATCTGCAAGATGATTCAAATAGGCAGATACTCATGGGGAGCAATGAGTTGAGAATACAAAGTAGTATAAACGGCTAGGTCTCTTCTGAAGCAGCTTCACACTGAGCAACAAATTACCAAGCAATGAGTTCTGTTGGGAGGAGCCTTAAATAGGGGTAGTGAGTTGACATCCTTAAAGGCACAGTAGGAAAAGAGATAAATCCCTGACAGGACACCCCCCCCCAAGGAGCCGCTCCGCGGATCAAGGACCAGGACGATCAGGATGTCTACGATGAAACAAAGAGACAAGACGTGGTGCAGAGACATTATTGAAAGGCTCCCAAGAGTCCTCCTCAGGACCAAATCCCTTCCAACTGACAAGATACTGAAGTTGATTACGATGGTAACGAGAGTCTATGATAGACTCAATCTCATATTCCATGCCATCAATGACTGTAGGATCCACCGTCTCATTTTGAGTTGAATCTCTGATTGAACTGTAAGGTTTCAAAAGAGAGACGTGGAATGTGGGATGTATCTTCATGGAATCTGGTAGTTTAAGTGTTACAGCATTAACATTGATGACCTTTTGTATCGGATAAGGCCCTAAATATAGGGAAGCCAGTTTTTTAGATGGAACTTGTAAGCGTAAATGTTTAGTGCTTAACCAAACTTTGTCACCAATCTTGTAATCTGGAGGCTTGGATCTACGTAGGTCGTAGTGATGTTTCTGAACAGCCTGGGCTTCTAGTAAAACTTGTTTCAATGCTGAGAAATTGGTAGCAATGGTATTAACAAGATCATTAACTATAGGCATGTCGGAATTATTGATCTGATTTGGATAGTATGAGGGATGAAATCCATAATTGATGTAAAATGGTGTCATTTTAGTTGATGAATTTACGGCATTATTATGAGCAAATTCAGCAGTAGCAAGTAGAGAATGCCAGTTATCTTGTTGTTGAGTGCAGTAGCAATGAAGGTACTGCTCTAATGTTTGATTTGTTCTTTCTGTTTGACCATTCGTTTGTGGATGATAAGCGGTACTCAAACGTTTAGTAATGTTAAGAGAGGAACACAATTGATTCCAAAACCTCGAGGTGAATTGCGTACCTCTATCTGTGGTGATTGTTTCAGGTAAACCATGTAGTTTTACAATGTGATTCAAAAATAGTGAAGCAGTTTCTGAAGACGTAGGCAATCCTCTATGTGGAAGGAAATGAGCCATTTTAGAGAATAAGTCCACTACAACCAATATGGTATTATAATTAGCTGACGAGGGCAGATCAACAACAAAATCCATAGCAATAGCTGCCCAGGGTCTGTCTGGTACTGGTAAGGAGAGAAGGTAACCATAAGGACTCTTATGCTGATGTTTCTTAGTTGTACATACCATACAGGAATCAATATACTGTTTAATAGTATCATTCATCTTTGGCCACCAGTAATTCCTTTTAATCAAATGAGCAGTTCTATGAACTCCAGGATGACCAGCCAATAAAGAGTCATGAGCAGAGGTAAGTATCTCATTCCTGAGAGAAGGAGGTATATACAATAAAGTGCCATGATAGTATAAGTTGTCGGAATGTTTTAGTACATCCAAATGACCCAAAGATGAATCATCCTTCAGATGTTCTTGTAAGATGGTTTTAAACTCAGTTGTTAAACAAATAATTCTATCCGGAGGTATGATAGATGAAGGAGAAACCACATCAGTAGGACGAGGGTCTTTTCTAGAAAGAGCATCAGCTTTCATATTTTTTGAACCTGGTCTATAAGTGATGATGTAATCAAAACGAGAGAAGAACAAACTCCATCGAACCTGACGAGCAGTGAGGGTCTTGTTTGATTTTAGATATTCTAAATTACGGTGATCGGTATAGATGGTGATTGGATATGTTGCACCCTCTAGGAGGTGTCGCCAGAACTCCAAAGCTGATTTGATTGCGAGAAGTTCCTTATCACCGATTCCATAGTTAATCTCTGCTGAACTCATAGTTCTAGAATAGTAGGAGACAGGATGTAAAGGTTCTTTTTCAGAACGTCTTTGAGATAAAACAGCCCCCACAGCAAACTCAGAAGCATCGACTTCTAGCGTAAATTGACATGTGGGATCTGGAAACTGTAAAATAGGGGGTGAAACAAATTTAGTTTTTAGAGTATTGAAGGAATGTTCAGCATCTTGATTCCATACAAACTTAACTTGCTTACGTGTTAACGTAGTGAGAGGTCTAACAATAAGTGAAAAGTCTTTAATGAACTTTCTATAAAAGTTCGCAAAGCCAAGGAATCTTTGAATATCTTTTTTATTACGAGGAATGGGCCAATTAGTGATAGCTTCTACTTTGCTTGACTCCATTGAAATTCCAGCTGGTGAGATGCAATAACCAAGGAATGATATGGTGTTTGTATTAAAAATACACTTTTCAAGCTTTGCATAAAGACGGTGTGCCCTTAAACGTGTCAACACTTGTTTGACATGTACAATGTGATCCTGTAGAGAATTTGAGTAAACCAAGATGTCATCCAAGTATACGACAATACAGATATCTAACAAATCATGAAAGACATCATTTATAAAACATTGAAAAGTCGCTGGGGCATTGCACAACCCAAAGGGCATTACAGTGTATTCATATAAACTGTATCTAGTACGAAATGCAGTTAACCATTCATCCCCTGCCCTCATCCTAATCAGATTGTAAGCACCTCTGAGGTCAAGTTTAGTAAAAACTGTGGCACCTTGTAAACGTTCAATAAGTTCAGGTATGAGGGGCAGGGGGTATCTGTTCTTTTTTGTGCATTTGTTCAACTGCCTATAATCAATGATGGGTCTAAGACTGCCATCCTTGTTTTTTACAAAGAACATTGCTGCAGCTGCAGAGGATGTGGAAGGTCTAATAAAGCCTTTTTTCAAATTATCATCTAAATATTCTTTTAAATGATTTAATTCTGGCTGTGACAATGGATATATATGTCCATATGGTATGGAGCTTCCAGGTATAAGATCAATAGGACAATCATAGTCTCTGTGTGGAGGTAATGACTCAGCCTCCTTTTTATCAAAAACATCAGCAAATTCACTATAACATTCTGGTAACTTATGTTCAGTGATATGACAAAGTGTGTGTACCCCAAAACAGGATTGTTTACAGTGGTTTGAATCAAAAACTACTGATGCTGTGGACCACGATATAGTGGGATTATGCTTTATTAACCAATTCAGTCCAAGGATTAATGGATAGACAGAAGAAGGAAGAACGTCAAAACAAATAAGCTCTGTGTGTCCTGAAGGGGTAACAACTTTGAGTGGGATAGTGTGGTGAGTTATGGGACCAGAGCTAAAGAAGGAACCGTCAACCAGACGAATAGCTAAAGCAACACTCTTCTTTATTAGTGGGATGTGATTATTAACAACAAAGGTGTTATCAGCAAAATTCCCAGAAGCCCCAGAGTCAATTATGGCCTGAACGTTTATCTTCTGATGGGACCACTGTAGGGAGACATAAATAGATAGATGAGATTTTATGCTGTCAACCAAATTAACAGTATGGTCATTGGACGAAGTCTTACCCTTCTTTTGTCGAATCAGAGAGGGACAGTCCCTAACAGCATGGTTCTTTTCAGCACAGTATAGACATAGGTTTAGTATCTTACGCCTAGCTTTCTCCTCAGGTCTCAAGGGTCCCCTAATAATTGCAACATCCATGGGTTCTTCTATGGGTCTAGTGAATGCTGTGGAAGGTGTTGAGTGATGATAATTGGGGTTTCTTCTGGGGGTAGTCTCTGAATAGGATCTCTCTGACTTCCTTTCCCTAAGCCGACAATCTATGCCAATAGAGAGAGTCATCAATTCATCCAAGTCCTCTGGAATCACACCCCTTGCTAATTCATCCTTAACTGCATCATTGAGTCCCAAACGGAACTGATTGCGTAGAGCAGGAATATTCCACAGGGTGTCAGGAGCCCATCTTTTAAATTCAGTAATGTAGTCTTCTACCATTCTTTTGCCCTGTCTTAGAGACCTAATGGCAGTTTCAGCAGTATTTTTTCTATTGTGATCTTCATATAAAAGAGACATTGCAGAAAAAAAATCTTCTAGTGAATTTAGGATAGGATCATTTTTTTTCATAGAAAGCATTGGCCCAAGACCTGGCCTCACCTCTGAGAAATGAAATTACAGTTAGAACTCTAATCCTGTCAGTTGGGTATGACTTAGGTTTCAAAGTAAAAAGCAGAGTACAGGAATTCCTGAAATCCCTAAACATAGCTCTGTCCCCAGAGAACTTTTCAGGTGGACTAACAATGGGTTCTGGACATGACTCAACATTAGTAGTTTTGTTTGCAAGATGATCATTAATAAAAAAATTTATACTCTGATTCTCTAGTTGTATATCCCTTAAGCCTTGAATCATGTGATCCATACTCTGAGCTAAAGAACCAACTCTCCTGGACAGTTCACTTACATCCATGATTTTAGCTGTTAGTAGTATTCCTTTTTTATGGCTTGGTAATATGTAAGGATATGTTTAGTTGTTTTTAGAGAACACTACAATTACAGCCCCTGCTTTATGCAGGACCACTCAGTCTCACACCTTACCTCGGATTCCCACAGATTTAACTTAAGGGAACCCTGATATGCTCATTGATCTGAGGGTCACTACAGCAGGGTTGCTGAGTGAAACCGGAACCTTCACGCAACAATAAATGCTTAAAGCAGAAAAGAGAGTAAGTCTTATAGGATTGACTGCAGCAGTAGTGAAAGAGTTAATTAGTGCAGGTGCCTTAATTCAAACAGAGTTGCAATGGAAATAGTTTATGCAGCAGGCTTTAACAAACACACTGAAGTTAACACAGTACTTTGATAAGTGAATAAATCAACCTCTGGTCATTTTGTAAACCATACTTTGATAATGAATATTAATACTTTGCAGAGTTGTTCAATCAGAGTAATATAAGCTGTGGTAAACTTGAAGAAACAGTTATAGTTTAAGTTAGAGCAAACAGTTCATTTCAAGCACAATAGAGGTTAATTGCGTAAAGTTTGAATTATGCTTATGCAATCCGATAATGAATAATGGTACTTTGTAATAATCTTTGTCACAGTTATTTGTTTGTAATATGGTAAGTAGCAGTAAAAAGGTTTAGTGCATATTTGATATCTGAAGCGAATATGGAAATCCAGCAAGTGAGCGTTGCACAATATATAGCAAGTGAAGGCAAAATGAGGTTGCAGCAATACACACAGTTCATGGAATGCAATATATATAGACTAGAAATATTGTAGAATATTAGCACATAGCGATACAGTTACCACACAGCAACAAGTCCTAGGAGTATCGCAGAAAGCCTGGCAGAGATCCGCGGCGGGAGAATGAGGAGCGTGACGTCACACGCTGCAGGGGAACAACCTCACTACAGGAGAGAGACTGAAAAATCTCTTAGTGAACAAACGGAGCAAATCTTCAAGCACAAAAGAGTATCTGCAAGATGATTCAAATAGGCAGATACTCATGGGGAGCAATGAGTTGAGAATACAAAGTAGTATAAACGGCTAGGTCTCATCTGAAGCAGCTTCACACTGAGCAACAAATTACCAAGCAATGAGTTCTGTTGGGAGGAGCCTTAAATAGGGGTAGTGAGTTGACATCCTTAAAGGCACAGTAGGAAAAGAGATAAATCCCTGACACTTCTGGACCTGGTGATTTATTAGGTTTTCAGGATTTGATCGTTAAGGCCACTTCATCAATAGTAACAGGAGAATCCAGCATTATTTTTTGAGGGTCAGATAAAACTGGTAGGGACAGGGATTTCAAAAACTCTTGGATGTGTTTCGAAGATGGGGCTGAGATGTCTGAGGAATTTTGTAAGTTATATAGGGAGGAGTAATAGTGTGCAAAGGCATCGCCAATCTCCATTGGAAGGCGGACAATTCCCTTTGAAGTTACTAAATGGGAAATACGGGCTTCCGCGGTGCGTTGTCTAAGCCTGTTGGCTAGAAGTCGGTCAGCTTTATTGCCTTTGGCATAAAAAGTTTGTTGAAATCGGCGAACCTGTGACTGGTATCGCTTAAGCTCTATAGCCTCTATTTTTAGTTTGACGTCCTCTATTTGAGAAAGGGTCTGCGGGTCTAGGGAATTCATATGAGAGATGCTAAGCGAGCGTAGGTTTAAGTGCAATTGGGATAGAGATCCCCCTAATTGCTTATTGTGGTCAGCTTTCAATTTGAAGAACAATCCTCTAGTGAAAGCCTTTAGCGTGTTCCAAAGGCAGAAATCACTAACAGAGCCATTATCATTTATCTGGAGAAACTCGTTAATGTTTTTCTGGAGATACAGAATCTGCTCTGGAGAAGAGAGTAAGTGCTCCGGGAGTCTCTATGAGGGCCTAGAGGACACATAGGATGGAGCTTTTAAGGAAAACTGAATCGAGGAGTGGTCAGACCAAGGACAACTCAGCATTGAGACCTGCTGGACAAGATCAAGAAGCCTAGGCTCACAATAGACCTGGTCAATTCTGGTATATGTATTGTGCACCGCTGAGTAGTAGGAGTAATCTCTAGATGTAGGATGATGGGACCGCCATATGTCGAACAAATTATACTGTGCAAGAAGGCTATTAAATTGTCTAGCCGAACGTTTATTTTCAACTTGTAATACCAGTGCAAAATGACAAGCGCAAATGCTTTAATTCTAGCGCAGTTAGTGCTCCACTTTAAATCTAGCCCTAAAGCAGCAATATGGCAACCCTGCTCCTAACTGTTCATGTAGATTCTGAGGGCATTGTCATGGAGGTTGCAGTTGGGGCTTAGCTGGTCATAGTGTAGAAAACGTCAGGAGTTAAGTTAAGGACATTTATAAGGCAGGAAGCATTGTGGGAGGCACAATGGGTCAGAGCTCTCAAACTATGTCTAGCCTTCAAAATGTAGGAACGTTGGGAGCCCTACAGTACCTAAGCAACCTGAACAGTGTATAGAGTAAGAATGTTTTCAGTAACACTGATGTTATTGGCTTCTGGCACACTTGTTTTTGCAGACAGGTCTCATGCTGTTTCAGACCTCAGAGTGTTAACAAAAGCTGCACTGTTTATTTTTCCTTCCCTGAATATCAGCTCAATGGGTTTAGATATTTGCTACAAAAAAAAGAAAGCTGTCCAGCTCCGCACCTGCCAGTGGTTCAGTAGATTAATTGGAAATGAGCTGTATGAATATTTATTTTCTAGTGGTCAAGAAGCCACAACAAATAATTGGTAAATAGACTATTCCTCCCAAAGTTGAAATTATTTTTTTTTATCAGGAATAAAGCATTTGCATTCAAGGCTTCAGATCACAATAACACAATTTCACACATGGGTGTCAGCTCTGACAGAATTCTCTATTAGAGACTGAAACGTTCTCTGCCAGTAGATAAGTAGAATAAACCATAATGACTAATACGATAATAGAACTTTGGAAAGAAAAGGTCATGTTCAAAATGTACTTATTCCTGTAAGAACTACATCATTAAATTCGAACACTGTATAGTGAAAAATGTAATTATTAATGGACATCACTCCCTTTTGTATAACTGTATTATTATTTTTAGTTATTTGTAAAGCCCCAACAGATTCTGCAGCGCTAACTCTAGCAATACAACAGATTTAGAAATGTTTATTACATTAGAGAAAAGGTGACCATAATCTGACCATATTAAAGATGTATTATTAAATTTATTAATGAATATGCTATATATAGTTTCTTGTATATAATCTTAGTTTCAACTAAAAAAATAAATGAACAATTATGTATTGATCTAATAGTTCAAAAAGTAACTTGACACGGTACTCATGGTTAATCAGTGTTATATTATTTGCAAAATGACCATAGCTTGACCCTAATTTAGTTGAGAAATATGAAAGGTTGTAGTTTCAGTAACTTGTATTACTAAATAATGTTCCTTGCATTTTATAGATCTAGTCATACAGTGAGAGTTGGCTTTAGATGTTCTCTTGACTATAAGGAAGGTCCAGTGATGTATATAATACTAGGTCCATATTCACAAACTACTTGATAGTGAGTTATATGAAACATTTTTAGAAAAAACAAAACACATTTAGAAAATATGCCATATATCTGTAGATTTTATAATAACTATTCATAACATATATTTAGAGATTTCTGTGAAATAGTTAATAGGGTAAAATTAAAATGCCTATAGCGATTATAAAATACTAATAAAAGGGCTTAGTAAAATCTTGTAATTATAAGACTTTATTGTACTCTTACAACAAATTTATATACCTGCTGAATGTGAAAACGTTCTAAATATATTATTGTGTGTGTGCTGCAATTGTTTTTAGGAATGGCCAAACTTCCCCCCCCCCCCCCGCTATTTACCTTATTTGTGACTGTCATGTTGTCAGCATTGTTTTTCTGTACCTTACCTTGTCTCCTTCAGGCCCTGATATTCAAAACCTCTCTGCCCAGGTGAGATACTCTAAAATTACCCTCCAACACTGCAAGATCCCTAGTGAAATATTCAAAAAGGAAGATTTTGCTTTACTTTTCCAAAGGCGGTCCCTGCCTTTCTGTATGTGAAAGACAACTCCAGAGCAATATAGCACTGCATGACATGACAATTCTGCTGCATTTACATTTTGTGCTTTCTATTTTATATTGCTTTACTCTTTACTATATTTGTATTTTATTTCGAATACAGCAGTGTAAGTATAGTGATTTTACAAATTCTGATTATGCCTTCATAGTTTCTGTTAAACTTTAACAAATTAGGCTCGTATTTTGTATTATAATGTGTATCTTTTACAAAGTGCACTTTGAATGTCTTTTATTTAAATTTAAACTGAAAAACTGTCAGCTTTAGTTTCCTGCAGACCATCATTACTTTCTATAGGCCAGATAATCAAACATTCCCTAATTTGGAAAGAGGTTATAGCCCTTACTTCACAGATGCAGAACTCACTGAATTTTCTAAGAAAAGAGGAGGAACCTGGAAATTCCAGAGAGATGAGAGGTGCCTTCCATAGGCCTAGATTTGGAGTTTGGCGGTAGCCGTGAAAACCAGCGTTAGAGGCTCCTAACGCTGGTTTTAGGCTACCTCCGGTATTTGGAGTCAGTCAAAAAAGGGTCTAACACTCACTTTTCAGCCGCGACTTTTCCATACCGCAGATCCCCTTACGTCAATTGCGTATCCTATCTTTTCAATGGGATTTTTCTAACTCCGGTATTTAGAGTCGTGTCTGAAGTGAGCGTTAGAATTCTAACGACAAAACTCCAGCCGCAGAAAAAAGTCAGTAGTTAAGAGCTTTCTGGGCTAACACCGGTTCATAAAGCTCTTAACTACTGTACTCTAAAGTACACTAACACCCATAAACTACCTATGTACCCCTAAACCGAGGTCCCCCCACATCGCCGCCACTCTATTAAATTTTTTTAAACCCTAATCTGCCGACCGCCACCTACGTTATCCTTATGTACCCCTAATCTGCTGCCCCTAACACCGCCGACCCTATATTATATTTATTAACCCCTAACCTGCTCCCCACAACGACGACGCCACCTACCTACAATAATTAAACCCTAATCTGCCGACCGCAAAGAGCCGCCACCTACATTATAGCTATGTACCCCTAATCTGCTGCCCCTAACACCGCCGACCCCTATATTATATTTATTAACCCCTAATCTGCCCCCCTCAACGTCGCCTCCACCTGCCTACACTTATTAACCCCTAATCTGCCGAGCGGACCTGAGCGCTACTATAATAAAGTTATTAACCCCTAATCCGCCTCACTAACCCTATAATAAATAGTATTAACCCCTAATCTGCCCTCCCTAACATCGCCGACACCTAACTTCAATTATTAACCCCTAATCTGCCGACTGGAGCTCACCACTATTCTAATAAATGTATTAACCCCTAAAGCTAAGTCTAACCCTAACACTAACACCCCCCTAAGTTAAATATAATTTTTATCTAACGAAATTAATTAACTCTTATTAAATAAATTAAATAAATGAACAGGGCCCTTTGCGGGGCATGCCCCAAGAAGTTCAGCTCTTTTGCCTGTAAAAAAAACATACAATACCCCCCCCCAACATTACAACCCACCACCCACATACCGCTAATCTAACCCAAACCCCCCTTAAATAACCCTAATACTAAGCCCCTGAAGATCTCCCTACCTTGAGTCGTCTTCACCCAGCCAAGCCAAATTCTTCATCCAAGCGGAGCAAGAAGAAGTCCTCCATCCGGTAGAAGTCTTCATCCAAGCGGGGCAGAAGAGGTCTTCCATCCGATTGAAGTCTTCATCCAAGAGGCATCTTCTATCGTCATCCATCCGGAGTGGAGCGGCAGCATCCTGAAGACCTCCGACGCGGAACATCCATCCTGGCCGACGACTGAACGACGAATGACGGTTCCTTTAAATGACGTCATCCAAGATGGCGTCCCTCGAATTCCGATTGGCTGATAGGATTCTATCAGCCAATCGGAATTAAGGTAGGAAAAATCTGATTGGCTGATTGAATCAGCCAATCAGATTGAGCTCACATTCTATTGGCTGATCGGAACAGCCAATAGAATGCGAGCTCAATCTGATTGGCTGATTGGATCAGCCAATCGGATTGAACTTGATTCTGATTGGCTGATTCCATCAGCCAATCAGAATATTCCTACCTTAATTCCGATTGGCTGATAGAATCCTATCAGCCAATCGGAATTCGAGAGATGCCATCTTGGATGACGTCATTTAAAGGAACCGTCATTCTTCGTTCAGTTGTCGGCCAGGATGGATGTTCCGCGTCGGAGGTCTTCAGGATGCTGCCGCTCCACTCCGGATGGATGACGATAGAAGATGCCTCTTGGATGAAGACTTCAATCGGATGGAAGACCTCTTCTGCCCCGCTTGGATGAAGACTTCTACCGGATGGAGGACCTCTTCTTGCTCCGCTTGGATGAAGAATTTGGCTCGGCTGGGTGAAGACGACTCAAGGTAGGGAGATCTTCAGGGGCTTAGTATTAGGTTTATTTAAGGGGGGTTTGGGTTAGATTAGGGGTATGTGGGTGGTGGGTTGTAATGTTGGGGGGGGTATTGTATGTTTTTTTTACAGGCAAAAGAGCTGAACTTCTTGGGGCATGCCCCGCAAAGGGCCCTGTTCAGGGCTGGTAAGGTAAAAGAGCTTTGAACTTTAGTAATTTAGAATAGGGTAGGGCATTTTTTTTTTTGTTATTTTATTAGGGGGCTTAGAGTAGGTGTAATTAGTTTAAAATTGTTGTAATATATTTCTAATGTTTGTAAATATTTTTTTATTTCTTGTAACTTAGTTCTTTTTTATTTTTTGTACTTTAGTTTTTTTCATTGTATTTATTTGTAGGAATTGTATTTAATTTATTTATTGATAGTGTAGTGTTAGGTTTAATTGTAGATAATTATAGGTATTTTAATTAATTTATTGATAGTGTAGTGTTAGGTTTAATTGTAGATAATTATAGGTATTTTATTTAATTAATTTATTGATAGTGTAGTGTTAGGTTTAATTGTAACTTAGGTTAGGATTTATTTTACAGGTATATTTGTAATTATTTTAACTATTTTAGCTATTAAATAGTTCTTAACTATTTAATAGCTATTGTACCTGGTTAAAATAATTACAAAGTTACCTGTAAAATAAATATTAATCCTAAAATAGCTATAATATAATTATAATTTATATTGTAGCTATATTAGGGTTTATTTTACAGGTAAGTATTTATCTTTAAATAGGAATAATTTATTTAATAAGAGTTAATTAATTTCGTTAGATTAAAATTATATTTAACTTAGGGGGGTGTTAGTGTTAGGGTTAGACTTAGCTTTAGGGGTTAATACATTTATTAGAATAGCGGTGAGCTCCAGTCGGCAGATTAGGGGTTAATAATTGAAGTTAGGTGTCGGCGATGTTAGGGAGGGCAGATTAGGGGTTAATACTATTTATTATAGGGTTAGTGAGGCGGATTAGGGGTTAATAACTTTATTATAATAGCGGTGCGGTCCGCTCGGCAGATTAGGGGTTAATAAGTGTAGGCAGGTGGAGGCGACGTTGAGGGGGGAAGATTAGGGGTTCATAAATATAATATAGGGGTCGGCGGTGTTAGGGGCAGCAGATTAGGGGTACATAGGGATAATGTAAGTAGCGGCGGTTTACGGAGCGGCAGATTAGGGGTTAATAATAATATGCAGGGGTCAGCAATAGCGGGGACGGCAGAATAGGGGTTAATAAGTGTAAGGTTAGGGGTGTTTAGACTCGGGGTACATGTTAGAGTGTTAGGTGCAGACGTAGGAAGTGTTTCCCCATAGGAAACAATGGTGCTGCGTTAGGAGCTGAACGCGGCTTTTTTCCAGGTGTTAGGTTTTTTTTCAGCTCAAACAGCCCCATTGTTTCCTATAGGGGAATCGTGCACGAGCACGTTTTTGAGGCTGGCCGCGTCCGTAAGCAACTCTGATATCGAGAGTTGCAGTTGTGTTAAATATGCTCTACGCTCCTTTTTTGAAGCCTAACGCAGCCTTTCTGTGGACTCTCAATACCAGAGTTATTTTTATGGTGCGGCCAGAAAAAAGCCAGCGCTAGCTACGCGGGTCCTTACCGACAATACTCTAAATCTAGCCGATAGAAAGTAATGAAGCTCTCTGGGATACAACATTTGACATGGGAGAGAGAAGGTAAATGGAGAACCCCTGGTGATGATATAAATGGTCTGTTTGCATCAATTACAAATTAAACTGAAATGTTTTCACTACAATTTAACTTGCTTTTGTTTCTATTTTAGCATATATTACTTTTTTTTTAGTTAAAATAAGTGTATTGTGAATTTTAAATAAACTTCACCTGCATACAGCTGGCGAGACAAATCAGTGAGACCAGCTGGTTTAAAATGCTTACTAAATTTCACAAGACTTGTGAGAGAGCTTCAGACATACCCTGGGAACTCCCCTGTTCAGCCCAGGAAAATGCCCTGTTCCTCCCACTTTATGAAGCTGTCAGTTTTAGTTTGTCATTTGTAAAAGCTACACAGAAATATACAAAGTATGATCCTAATTTGTTAAAGTAACACAAAAACTTTCCAAACATAATCAGAATTTGTAAAATCACTGCAAGAGCTAAATCTACGTATATTAAAATATAAATGAGAACGTTCAAAGCTTAAATGCTATAATACTGAAAAGGCCCCAATCTAGTGTAAAGTAATCTAAAATAAAAAGCACAAATTGTAATTATAACAACACTCTGATATCATGCACTGCTGTATTGCACTGGGCTTGTCTCTCCTTTTTCTTTTGAATATTAAGTGAGTTCAGCCCCTGTGAAGTCTGAATTGCAATTTCTCTCCAAACTGGAGAACCTTTGAATATCAGTGCCTTAGTGATGCCATTCAAGAATAGATATGCAGCAGGGGTAGGTTTGTTACGTCTTCAGCACACTTCCATTTCTCAGCGTTGGAAAGCCCATCATTTTCAGAGTAAAATTTAAAAAAGTAGAGGAAAATAAATAATCAAAATACAGTGCAAAGGTTTGTTTTTTTCTTTACTGTGCATAATGAAACATTTTGTATTACAATTTCATCATATTTTACGGTAATTTTAATGTTATTGGGTTGCTCTTCATAAAATAGTAGCTTGTGCGCTCATTAAAATACTTGTTTTCACGTGCACTAATACTGTTATCTTCTCTTTACACAGTGCTTGGTTTGGTGCCAGTTAAATGTTTGTGCAGAGGTTTAGAACTTGATTGTGATGGAGCAAATTTAACTACTGTCCCTTCAGTATCTTCAAATGTGACCATGATGTGAGTAAGCACAGCAGTCTTTTGATCTATATAGTTCTCTAATATTTTTTTATGAATATGAAAATTAATTTTATGAATTGTCTTATTTTCTTTACTTTTCAATGCTTTTATATCTATACCAAAAGCTTTGTGCACCAAACATGATTGATAATACTAAAATATATTAGAAAAAATGTAATCTTATTTTTTTTACCACATAATAGAATTTGAAACATGTAATAAAAGGAAAATGTTTACACAGAAACAAATATGTTACAGGCAGTAATAATAATCTAACAGTCCAGCACCAGTGAACCAGTGCATTTCCACCTGGGGTACTGCAAGTACCCCTGACTTTCACAGAAAACAAATCCAAGGATGACAGCACTGTTGGATTTTTTTGTTACAGGCAGTGATGAAAAAAAAAAATCCAGCAGCAAGGCTGATAAATGATAATCATGACAACTTAAAATAGACACAAATCAAATAATCCAAAATAATTTGTTTCTCACAGCTGCTATATGATTTATCATTGGCTTCACGTATACATTTTCTGCTTGTGTTATTTAATTATACAGTTTTTTTTATAGAACCCTTGTCAACAACTCTTGTACATGTATTTATCAGTGATAAATTCTATAGTAGATCTAGTATATTGCCTAAAGCTGGCCACATTCATTTGTTCAAAAATATGTTAAACAAATTTAGATATTTAAGAATTTGAGCATTCATTTTAATTTTGTCTTAGTTACAAAATAAATAAATCCCAAGATTTCTTATGCTTGTAGGGTTATAATGATATCTAAGTCTATGGAATAAACATTCATACATTACATGTTGCTGTTTTGAATATTTAGTTTTTTACATCAAAGGTTAAAATCAAAGATAATATAGAATTGCCGTACAGGAACATTTAGTGGACGACATAAATGTTCAGGTGTAAAATTTGCTTGACCATTAAAATGTCATTTTGCAGACATTTGACAATTCTCAATATTTAGATCTCTTCTGATCTGTAATTCTTGAATTACTCAGGAAGAAGGCAAACAAAAAGTGTTATTAAATATGTTCTGATTTCCTTTTATTTCAGATAAAATATAATATCCCTTCTTATCGCAGAAACAGGCAATTACATCTATCAGGAATAGTTTACTGTCTTTGTTTTGCTCATTTTCATTACTATGCGTGTGCTATTTATATGAAAAATTTATTATTTGAATACTGTCTTTATTATTTGCCATTGTTAGCTCTGTGTGTAGTAAGTTCTACAACTTAATTGAATTATTAGTTTAGGAAACTCTTACGGCTAGATTACGAGTTTTTGTCGTTAATGGTGTGCGTGACTAACGCACAGTTTTCCCTCACCGCTCACCTAAAGTAACGCTGGTATTCAACAATTTAAGGAAATCATTAAATAATATAAATTGGGACAATGTATTCTCTAATAAAAAATACAGAGGATAAATGGATAATATTTAAAAATGTGTTAAATAAATATACATATCAACAAATACCATATGGTTATAAAAATCAAAATAAAAAATCAAAGCCGTTATGGCTAAATAAAAATGTGTTAAGAGAAATTAGGAAAAAACATAGGGCATTTAAATTATTAAAAGAAAATAGTACAGACTCAACATACAATATTTATAAGGAATGTAACAAAGCATGCAAAAAAGCAATCAAATTAGCCACAATTGAAAATGAAAAATTAAAAGGTTCTTTAAGTACTTTGGCCTAGATTTGGAGTTTTGCGTTAGAAGGGGTGCGTTAGCTATGCGTGCTTTTTTTTGGCAGCACCTTTTAAATACTGCTGGTATTTAGAGTTCACAGAATGGCTGGGTTTTCAGTGCGTTAGGCTCCAAAAAGGGAGCGTAGAGCATAATTTACCGCCACTGCAACTCTCAATACCAGCGGTGCTTACGGACGCGGCCAGCTTCCCCCATAGGAAACAATGGGGCAGTTTGAGCTGAAAAAAAAAAACACCTGTAAAAAAGCAGCGTTAAGCTCCTAACGCAGCCCCATTGTTTCCTATGGGGAAACACTTCCTAAGTCTGCACCTAACACCCTAACATGTACCCCGAGTCTAAACACCCCTAACCTTACACTTATTAACCCCTAATCTGCCGCCCCCGCTATCGCTGACCCCTGCATATTATTATTAACCCCTAATCTGCCGCTCCGTACACCGCCGCAACCTACATTATACCTATGTACCCCTAATCTGCTGCCCATAACACCGCCGACCCCTATATTATATTTATTAACCCCTAATCTGCTGCCCCCAACGTCGCCGCCAGCTACCTACAATAATTAACCCCTAATCTGCCAACCGGACCTCACCGCTACTATAATAAATGTATTAACCCCTAATCCACCTCACTAACCCTATAATAAATAGTATTAACCCCTAATCTGCCCTCCCTAACATCGCCGACACCTAACTTCAAGTATTAACCCCTAATCTGCCGACCGGACCTCACCGCTACTCTAATAAATTTTTTAACCCCTAAAGCTAAGTCTAACCCTAACACTAACACCCCCCTAAGTTAAATATAATTTAAATCTAACGAAATAAATTAACTCTTATTAAATAAATTATTCCTATTTAAAGCTAAATACTTACCTGTAAAATAAACCCTAATATAGCTACAATATAAATTATAATTATATTGTAGCTATTTTAGGATTTATATTTATTTTACAGGCAACTTTGTATTTATTTTAACCAGGTACAATAGCTATTAAATAGTTAAGAACTATTTAATAGCTACCTAGTTAAAATAATGACAAATTACCTGTAAAATAAATCCTAACCTAAGTTACAATTAAACCTAACACTACACTAATAATAAATTAATTAAATAAAATACCTACAATTATCTACAATTAAACCTAACACTACACTATCAATAAATAAATTAAATAAAATACCTACAAATAAATACAATTAAATAAACTAACTAAAGTACAAAAAATAAAAAAAGCTAAGTTACAAAAAATAAAAAAATTAATTACAAACATAATAAAAATATTACAACAATTTTAAGCTAATTACACCTACTCTAAGCCCCCTAATAAAATAACAAAGCCCCCCAAAATAAAAAAAATGCCCTACTCTATTCTAAAATTAAAATAGAAAAGCTCTTTTACCTTACCAGCCCTTAAAAGGGCCTTTTGCGGGGCATACCCCAAAGAATTCAGCTCTTTTGCCTGTAAAAAAAAACATACAATACCCCCACCCCAACATTACAACCCACCACCCACATACCCCTAATCTAACCCAAACCCCCCTTAAATAAACCTAACACTAAGCCCCTGAAGATCTTCCTACCTTGTCTTCACCATGCCAGGTATCACCGATCGCTCCAGGCTCCGAATTCTTCATCCAAGCCCAAGCGGGGGCTCGAGATCCATCATCCGGCTGAAGTCTTCTATCAAGCGGCGGCTGAAGAGGTCCAGAAGAGGCTCCAAAGTCTTCATCCTATCCGGGCAGAAGAGTAGATACGGACCGGCAACCATCTTCTTCCAAGGGGTGACAAGCGGCTCCATCTTGAAGACCTCCAGCGCGGATCCATCCTCTTCTTGCGACGTCCTAAGTCCAAATGAAGGTTCCTTTAAATGACGTCATCCAAGATGGCATCCCTCGAATTCCGATTGGCTGATAGGATTCTATCAGCCAATCGGAATTAAGGTAGGAAAATTCTGATTGGCTGATGGAATCAGCCAATCAGATTCAAGTTCAATCCGATTTGCTGATTGGATCAGATTGAGCTTGCATTCTATTGGCTGTTCCGATCAGCACTGTTATAGACAAACCTCTACTCTTAATTTTTCAAGACTCATTATCCTCAGGCATGGTACCCCAGGATTGGCGTAAAGCTGATGTAGTGCCACTCTTCAAAAAGGGAAGCAGGGATGATCCAGGAAGCTATAGACCAGTTAGTCTGACATCAATAGTGGGAAAGATATTTGAAGGGATCATATTGATGAGCATATTCGTGTAAACAAGATTATGAGTTCTAATCTGCATGTCTTTAGGAGAAATAGATTATGTCAAACTAATCTAATTTGTTTCTACAAGGAAGGAAGTAAAAATATAAATAAAGGGGAATCAGTTGATGTGATATACTTAGATTTTGCAAAAGTATTTGATACAGTGTCACATGAGAGATTAATGCACAAAATTAAGGGACTGGGAATAGCCGAAAATGTTAGCTCATGGATAAATAACTGTATAAAAGATAGGGAGCAATGAGTAGTAGTAAATGGATCATACTCAGATTGGACAAAGGTAATCAGTTGCGTCCCCCAGGGATCAGTACTGGGCCCTGTTCTTTTTAATATTTTTATAAATGACTTGGAGCAAGGATTAAATAGTGACATCTTTATTTTTGCAGATGATACTAAGTTAAGTAAGGTCATTAGGTTAGAGGAGGACAAACTCTCATTACAAAGGGATTTGCAAAAATTAGAACTATGGTATGGGCAAGTAAATGGAAAATGAGATTTAATACGGAAAAATGCAAGGTTCTACATTTTGGAAGTAAAAATAAGCAGGCAACGTATTTTTTAAATGGGACAAGACTTAACCAAACACAGGAGGAAAGGGATTTGGGAGTAGTAATAGATAACAAGCTAAAGATGGGTGCACAATGCAGGGCAACGGCTTCAAAGGCTAATAAGATACTAGCATGTATTAAAAGAGGCATTGATTCAAGGGAGGAAAGCATAATTCTGTCACTATATAAAGCTCTGGTAAGACCTCACCTTGAGTTTGGAGTGCAGTTCTGGGGATCGATCGCTAAAAAAGATATTGCAGAACTAGAAAAAGTTCAGAGAAGGGCCACAAAGCTAATAAGGGGATTGGTGAAATTAACCTGAGGAGAGGCTAGCCAAATTGGGTCTGTTTTCTTTAGAAAAAAAGGCGCTTGACAGGTTACATGATTATTTTATATAAATATATTCAAGGCCCATATACAGAGATGGCAGAAGCTCTGTTTATTCCAAGAAAATTATTTATGACAAGAGGTCATAATTTAATTGGAGGAAAGGAGATTTAATCTCCTGCAACGGAAACGTTTTTTCACTGTAAGAGCAATAAAATTGTGGACTCATTACCAAAGGAGGTAGTGAATGCCAAAACCATAGATATATTTAAAAAATAGTCTGGATACATTTCTGTATATAAACAAAATTCATGGATATGATTGCTAGTATTAAATGGGTCACATTTTAGTGGGGTTATTTAAACTTAACTGGAGCTTTTTGTAAGTATTTTAGATTTGTATAGGTTGAACTCAATGGACTTCAGTCTTTTTTCAACCTTATCTACTATGTTACTATGTATTACAGGTTTTTTTAAACCCGGCGTTAGCTGCAAAAAGGTGAGCGTAGAGCAGAATTTAGCTCCAAATCTCACCTCAATACGAGCGCTGCTTACTGTAGTGGTAAGCTGGCTAAACGTGCTCATGCACGATTTCCCCATAGGAATCAATGGGGTAGAGCTGGCTGAAAAAAACCTAACACCTGCAAAAAAGCAGCGTTCAGCTCCTAACGCAGCCCCATTGATTCCTATGGGAAAATACTTTTATGTCTACACCTAACACCCTAACATGAACCCCGAGTCTAAACACCCGTAATATTACACTCATTAACCCCTAATATGTCGTCCCGACATCACCGACACCTACATTATATTATTAACCCCTAATCTGCCGCTCCGTAAACCGCCGCCACCTACATTATACTTATGAACCCCTAATCTGCTGCCCCCAACATCGCTGACACCTACTTTTTATTTATTATTCCCTAATCTGACACCCCCAATGTCGCCGCCACCTAACTACACTCATTAACCCCTAATCTGCCGCCGTCAACGTCGCCGCCACTATAATAAAGTTATTAACCCCTTAATCTAAGTCTAACCCAAACCCTAACACCCCCTGTCTTAAATATAATTTAAATACATCTAAATAAAATTACTATTATTAACTAAATTATTCCTATTTAAAACTAAATACTTACCTATAAAATAAACCCTAATAGTTACATTGTAGCCATTTTAGGATTTATTTTTATTTTACAGGCAAGTTTGTATTTATTTTAACTTGGTACAATAGTTATTAAATAGTTATTAACTATTTAATAACTTCCTAGTTAAAATAAGTACAAATTTACCTGTAAAATAAACCCTTACCTAAGTTACAATTACACCTAACACTACACTATAATTAAATTAATTACCGAAACTAACTACAATTAATTACAATTAAATTAAATAAACTAAAGTATGGAAAAAAACCCCACTAAATTACAAAAAATAATTACAATTTTTTAAAACTAATTACACCTAATCTAATCCCCCTAATAAAATAAAAAAGCCCCCCAAAATAAAAAAATCCTTACTCTATACTAAATTACAAATAGCCCTTAAAAGGGCCTTTTGCGGGGTATTGCCCCAAATTAATCAGCTCTTTTACCTGTAAAAATTACAATACCCCCCCAACATTAAAACCCACCACCCACACACCCAACCCTACTCTAAAACCCACCCAATCCCCCCTTAATAAAACCTAACACTAACCCCTTGAAGATCACCCTACCTTGAGACGTCTTCACCCAACCGGGCAGAAGTGGTCCTCCAGACGGCCAGAAGTCTTCATCCGATCTGGGCAGAAGAGGACATCCAGACTGCCAGAAGTCTTCATCCAGACGGCATCTTCTATCTTCATCCATCCGGAGCGGAGCGGGTCCATCTTCAAGCCATCCGACGCGGAGCATCCTCTTCCATCCAACAACTAACACTAAATGACGGTACCTTTAAGTGACGTCATCCAAGATGCCGTCCCTTCAATTCCGATTGGCTGATAGAATTCTATCAGCCAATCGGAATTAAGGTAGAATACATCCTATTGGCTGATCCAATCAGCCAATAGGATTGAGCTTGCACTCTATTGGCTGTTCCAATCAGCCAATAGAATGTGAGCTCAATCCTATTGGCTGATTGGATCAGCCAATAGGATTGAACTTCAATCCTATTGGCTGATTGCATCAGCCAATAGGATTTTTTTCTACCTTAATTCCGATTGGCTGATAGAATTCTATCAGCCAATCAGAATTGAAGGGACGCCATCTTGGATGATGTCACTTAAAGGTACCGTCATTTAGTGTTAGTCGTCGGATGGAAGAGGATGCTCCGCGTCGGATGGCTTGAAGATGGACCCGCTCTGCTCCGGATGGATGAAGATAGAAGATGCCGCCTGGATGAAGACGTCTGGAGGTCCTCTTCTGCCTGGATATGATGAAGACTTCTGGCCGTCTGGAGGACCACTTCTGCCCGGTTGGGTGAAGACGTCTCAAGGTAGAGTGATCTTCAAGGGGTTAGTGTTAGGTTTTATTAAGGGGGGATTGGGTGGGTTTTAGAGTAGGGTTGGGTGTGTGGGTGGTGGGTTTTAATGTTGGGGGGGTATTGTAATTTTTACAGGTAAAAGAGCTGATTAATTTGGGGCAATGCCCCGCAAAAGGCCCTTTTAAGGGTTATTTGTAATTTAGTATAGGGTAGGGATTTTTATTATTTTGGGAGGCTTTTTTATTTTATTAGGGGGATTAGATTAGGTGTAATTAGTTTAAAATTCTTGTAATTATTTTATTATTTTCTGTAATTTAGCGTTTGTTTTTTGTCATACTTTAGTTTATTTAATTTAATTGTAATTAATTCTAGTTAATTTAGGCAATTTATTTAATTATAGTGTAGTGTTAGGTGTAAATGTAACTTAGGTTAGGGTTTATTTTACAGGCAAATTTGTACTTATTTTAACTAGGAAGTTATTGTATAGTTAATAACTATTTAATAACTATTCTACCTAGTTAAAATAAATACAAACTTGCTTGTAAAATAAAAATAAACCCTGAGATAGCTACAATGTAATTATTAGTTATATTGTAGCTAGCTTAGGGTCTATTTTATAGGTAAGTATTTAGTTTTAAATAGGAATAATTTATTTAATTGTAGTAATTTTTTTTCGATTATTTTAAATTATATTTAAGTTGGGGGGATTAGGGTTAGACTTAGGTTTAGGGGTTAATACATTTAATATAGTGGCGGCGACGTTGGGGGCAGCAGATTAGTGGTTAATAAATGTAGGTAGGGACGGCGGTTTAGGGGTTAATATATTTATTACAGTGGCGGCGATGTCGGCAGATTAGGGGTTAAAGCATTTATTTAAGCGTTTGCGATGTGCGGAGGGGGCCTCGGTTTAGGGGTTAATAGGTAGTTTATGGGTGTTAGTGTACTTTTTATCACTTTAGTTAAGAGTTTTATGTTACGGCTTTAGGCCATAAAACTCTTAACTACTGACTTTTAAATGCGGTAGGAGTCTTGACAGGAGAGGGTCTACCGCTCACTTTTTCCAAGACTCGTAATACCAGCGTTAGGAAAATCCCATTGAAAAGATAAGATACGCAATTGACGTAAGGGGATTTGCGGTATGCTCAAGTCGTGGAAAAAAAGTGAGCGGTACACCTGTACCTGCCAGACTAGTAATACCAGCGGGCGTTAAAAAGCAGCTTTGGGACCTCTCACTGCTGCTTTTTAAGGCTAACGCAAGACTCGTAATCTAGGCGATTGCTTTTTTACTATGATTTAGGAGAGCCTGCTGTAAGTTATTGCAAAAAAACATGCCAGATTGTTTTCTGCAAGGCCCCCTGAGCTGAGTAAACCTATGCCCCCCATGCATAAGTTTGACAGGGGTTTTGGTAAAATACAGCACCAATTTTAGAACTTATAAAAAATAGAGTAGTGAAATGTAAAAATCTGGCACAGTAAAAGTTAAAAAAAAAAAAAACTTTAACAGTGAACATAACCAAAAAACAAAATGGCAAATTTAAAAAAAAAAAAATAATGGACCATTGTATGATACCGCTTGAAGAAGGACATTAATATTTGGTGTCCTTTCTCTGCCCCCTCTTGGAACAGACTCTGCATTGTTTTTGAGGTTTCTGCTTTGCGGGCAATAGGGGGGATTTTAAAAATAAAATGGGTAACCCCAACTCTGCTTTCTCCCATCACTGCCCGGGGAGCAGGTGATCTTGGTACAAAATCCCCAAAATGAGCTGGAGCTGAAACTGTAAAAAAAAGTCTGTTTTATTCTGGGGTTTGCTTTTTTGAACAACAAAAAAGCATTGTGGGTTACAATCTGCATTAAGTAAATTGCAACCTTTTTGTACCAGGCCCTTATCTTCTGCATAATTAGGTAGGGCTGCAGCAGCTGATCAGCCAGATCAACCCCACCCATATGCCGGTTATAAGCCTTGATGCACACTGGCTTCATTATGCTCTCAGCACTGCCATGTTGTCAGGGTTTTTCCCTGTTTTGTTTGCCATGTGCTGCTGGCAGCCATTTTACTAACCTCTCTTTCTGACTCTGGGGCATTCTGTGTGATGCTGCTCATTTCCTGCACTTCCTTTTATGGCCAGACTGGTGTACAGCATTCGTGTGAGACAGGATGCAGTTTTGATTCCTGGTTTGTTATTTGACTTGTGGACTTTTTATTATTTTTTGCTATTAATTAAGGTATGATTATTTTTGCACTTCTCATCTAAGTCTGATTCCTGGCGTCCTGACACATGTATACAGAGACCTCCACAGTCCTCTCTGTGTGGCTGGTGGTAAGAAGGTATACATCCTTCTGATTCCTGGCATCCTGACATTACGCAAGGGCCATGAATCCTGATGGTGCTAATAATCCACCTTTATCTGCCATAATTTCCAGGATGGATGAACAGGATTACCGCTTGGATCAATTTGCACTAGCCCTGCAAACCCTGCTGACTCGAACTGCACATTTGGACCAAAGTGTTTCGCAAGTTATGGCTGCCCCTGTTTCCACTGCTGCAACTAGTCCTACCAGGAGCATGTGCAGTTCTGCACCTCTACCTCAGCGATATGGAGGTGATCCTAATTAGTGCAGAGGGTTTTTGAACCAGGTGGGCTTTTACTTTGAGATGTCACCTCAGGTGTTTCCCTCTGACAGAGCTAAGGTGGGATTTCTCATCTCGTTACTCTCTGACACAGCCCTTGCCTGGGCTAATCCCTTGTGGGAGAATAATAAACCTGTGATTTCAAATTACCCTGAATTTGTGGCCTCCTTTCGAAGGGTATTTGATGTTCTGACTCGCTCCTCCTCTGCTGCTAAATGACTCATGTCCATTCAGCAAGGTACAAGATCTGTTGTTCAGTATGCCATTGAGTTCTGTACGCTTGCCGCAGAGGTAGGTTGGAACAATAAAGCCCTTGTTGCCACCTTCTTTCATGGGCTCTCTGATGTGATTAAAGATGAAGTTGCTGCCAGAGATTTACCAGAGAATCTTGAGGCATTGGTGTCTTTTTTGATCCAAATTGACATCAGACTCAGAGAGAGTCCCTCTTTCAAGGAGCACTTGCGGAAGCCTCCTTTTCCGTTGTCTCCTACGTGTTTGTTCCCACCCATGCCTCCCTCTCCTCCCATGCCTCCTGGTCCCGAGTCACCAGGTACTTCTGAGCCGATGCAGTTGGGATTCACGTGTCTCGCTGCGGCGGAGAGGGCCTTTAGGAGGAGGGAGGGGCTATTCCTGTATTGTGGGTTACAGGGCCACCTTTTGAAGTCTTGTCCTATATGGCCGGGAAACACTCACACCTAAGGTCCTGTCGGGGGCAGACCTTTGGTGGTTTATCCTCGTCCCCGGAACCGCTAAAGGAGAAACCTATGGTCACAGTTTTCCTTTCCTGGGTGGACTCCTCCATAGTCACCCAGGCTCTTGTTGACTCTGGTGCTGCGGGCTATTTCATTGACAGTGCTTTTGTATCAATGCACTTCATTTCTGTTTTGCCTCGGTCTGTTCCGCTTGCTATTGAGGCCATTGATGGCAGGCCCCTTCAGCCCGCACTCGTTGCTCACGAAACTGCTCCGTTATCCATGGCTGTTGGGGCTCTCCAGTTTTAAACCCTCCAGTTCCAAGTGATAAACTCTCCGCATTTTCCGGTTGTATTGTGTTATCTCTGGCTCCAAAAGCACAATCCCAGTCTCGACTGGTGCTGGTCCGAAATGATGTTGTGGTCTTCAATGTATTTCCACTTGTCTTCGGAAACCAGTTAAAGTCTTGTGCACTTCTTCTGTATCTCAATTGCCAGAGGAGTACCGAGAGTTCCTAGACGTTTTTGACAAGGTGCGTGCCGGTACGTTGCCTTCACACCGGTCTTACGATTGTGCCATAGACCTGCAACCCGGAGCCATTCCTCCTCTGGGCCGGGTTTACCCTCCTCTGTTGTGGAGAATTGCGCTATGGAGGAGTATGTTGTCAATGCTCTATCGCGGAGGATCATCCGCAAATCCTGCTCTCCTGCAGGTGCTGGCTTCTTCTTTGTGAAGAAAATGGGTGGCGAGTTAAGACCATGCATAGATTAAAGGAGTCTTAATCGTCTTACCATTAAGAATGTTTACCCTATTCTGCTCATTACAGAACTCTTTGACCGCCTCAAGGGAGCTACGGTCTTTACTAAACTTGATTTGAGAGGAGCGTACAATCTTGTTAGGATCAAGGAGGGCCACGAATGGAAAACAGCATTTAACACCAGGAGCGGGCATTATGAGTATCTTGTAATGCCCTTTGGCCTACGTAATGCTCCTGCTGTTTTCCAGGAATTTATTAATGATGTCCTATGAGATATGTTACAACAGTGTGTTGTGGTGTACTTAGAAGACATCCTCATACACTCACCCACACTTGAGGCTCATCGTTCTAATGTTACACAGGTTCTTCAGAGATTATGTGAGAACAGCCTGTTTTATAAACTGGAGAAATGTGAGTTCCATAAGACTCCAGTAACCTTCCTAGGTTATGTTATCTCAGTTGCAGGGTTCTCCATGGATCCTGACAAGTTATCTGCAGTTCTGCAGTTGCCTCGCCCAGTTGGTCTTCGGTCTATTCAACGTTTTTTGGGGTTCGCCAATTACTATGGAAAGTTTATTAAAAACTTTTCTTCCTTGGTCAAACCTATCACAGACATGACCCGTAAAGAGAATGATCCACTCCATTGGTCACCTACTGCCATTGAGGCCTTTGATTGTCTTAAGACTGCCTTTGCTGCCACTCAAGTTCTGGCTCATCCTAACCCTGTCCTGCCGTTCGTTCTTGAGGTCAATACATCTGAGACTGGAGTAGGTGCCCTCTTGCCTCAACGTCCTACGCCTGACGGTTCCTTTCATCTGTTTGGTTTCTTCTCTAAGAAATTGTCTCCAGCGGAGTGCAATTATGAAATTGGTGACAGGGAATTACTAGCGTGCCAGTGCTCATTATTACTGACCACAAGAATTTAACTTATCTATCTGAAGCAAAATGTTTGTTGCCCCGACAGGCTAAATGGGCGTTATTTTTGTCTCGGTTTAATTATGTGGTCTCCTACCTGCCTGGTAGTAAGAATGTTAGGGCTGATGCCCTCTCTCGACAATTTTCCCCTCTGTCCAAGGAGGAGTCTGTACCTACTCCAGTTATACCTCCTGACCATATTTTGGTGTTTTGTTCCTGAGAATCTTCGAACTAAACTTTTGCACACTTACCACTATCCTAGAGCTTCAGGTCACCCAGGCAAGAACCAAATGATTTCGTCTGTCAATCAACAATTCTGGTGGCCAGGTCTTCGTTCTGATGTTGTTGCGTATGTTGCCTCCTGCTCAGTTTGTGCACAGAATAAGACTCCTCAACATCTTCCTGTGGGTCTTCTTCAACCTATTGCTAATGGTGAGCGTCCTTGGACACATCTTTCCATGGACTTCATTGTTGAGCTCCTTGTTTCCAGTGGAAATACTGTTATCCTTATGGTGGTTGACCGTTTTTCTAAAATGTCACATTGCATTCCCTTGATGAAGCTGCCTACCGCTCAGGAGCTTGCTTCAATTTTTGCCCGGGAGGTCTTCCGTTTACATGGGTTAGCCAAGGAGATAGTGTCGGACCGGGGTAGCCAGTTTGTCTCCAGATTTTGGCATTCCTTTTGTGTTCAAATGGGGATCCAGCTTTCCTTCTCCTCGGCATATCACCCTCAATCCAATTGGGCTGTGTAACGGTCTAATCAAGCTCTGGAAGAGTTCCTCCGTTGCTATGTCTCAGATCACCACAATAATTGGTCTGAACTGTTACCTTGGGCAGAGTTTGCTCGTAATAGTGCTATTAATGCTTCCTCCAAGTTATCCCTGTTCATGGCAAATTATGGGTTTCAACCATCCTTGTTGCCTGATTCATTCATGTCTCAGGGTATTACGGCTTTGGAGGAGCATCGCCGGCAACTCCGTTCCATGTGGGTGCAGATTCAGGATTGCCTTCATCGTTCTATGCAGCGCCAAAAGTTCCAGGCTGATCGTAGGCGTCTGCCCACGCCTTCCTACCAGGTTGAGGAGAGAATTTGGCTGTTTTCCCACAACTTGAACCTTTGTGTGCCTTCCAATAAACTGGCTCCCCGTTATGTTGGTCCTTTTCGAATACTCCGACGGGTCAGTCCTGTGGCCTATGCTCTTGACATTCCTACTGCAATGTTTTGCATGTCTCCCTCTTGAAACCATTGGTTTGTAATTGGTTTACCACTTTGTTGCCTCGTCCCGGTCCTATCTTTGTTGACAACCATGAGGAGTATGAGGTCAGCAGCATTATTGACTCTCGTATGTCCAGGGGCCACGTACAGTATTTGGTTCACTGGAGGGGCTACGGTCCGGAGGAGCGTTCATGGGTTCCCTTTTCTGATGTTCATGCTCCTGCCCTCCTCCATGCCTTCCATGCCCATTTCCCCAATAAGCCTTTTGTCCTCCCGCAGTGGGAGGGGTCGTTGAGGGGAAGGTACTGTCAGGGTTTTTCCCTGTTTTGTTTGCCATGTGCTGCTGGCAGCCATTTTACTCACCTATCTTGCTGACTCTGGGGCATTCTGTGTGATGCTGCTCATTTCCTGCACTTCCTTTTATGGCCAGACTGGTGTACATCATCCGTGAGAGACAGGATGCAGTCTCAGAATTGTGATGTCATCACTTATTATTTAAAGAGTGTCAGGGTTTTTTCCCTGTTGTGTTTGCCATGTGCTGCTGGCAGCCATTTTACTCACCTCTCTTCCTGACTTGGTGCATTATGGGGGATGCTGCTCATTGCCTGCACTTCCTTTTATGGCCAGACTGTTGTGCATCATCCATGTGAGACAGGATGCGGTCTCAGAATTGTGATGTCATCACTTATTATTTAAAGGGCCTCTGTTCAGTATGCTTTGCCATTGCGTTGTCTCAGACCTGTTTGTGAGAGTTCCTGTGTTTTACCTGGCTGCCTGACGTCCTTCCTGGTTCCTGATCTCTGGCTTGTTCCTGACTCTGCTGTTTTCCTTGTTCCTGATTCCGGCTCATCTGACTATTCGTTTTGGCTCCGGACTCCGCTCGTCTGACTACAAGCTCTGGTTTTGAGTCCTGGCTTGTTATTTGACTTGTGGACTTTTTATTATTTTTGCTATTAATAAAGGTGTGATTATTTTTGCACTTCTCGTCTCAGTCTGATTCCTGGCACCCTGATATTACGCAAGGGCCATGAATCCTGATGGTGCTAATAATCCACCTTTACCTGCCATAATTTCCAGGATGGATGAACAGGATCACCGCTTGGATCAATTTGCACTAGCCCTGCAAACCCTGCTGACTCACACTGCACATTTAGACCAAAGTGTCCCGCAAGTTATGGCTGCTCCTGTTTCCACTGCTGCACCTATGCCTACCAGGAGCATGTCCAGTTCTGCACCTCTACCTCAGCGATATGGAGGCGATCCTATTCAGTGCAGAGGGTTTTTGAACCAGGTGGGCATTTACTTTGAGATGTTACCTCAGGCGTTTCCCTCTGACAGAGCTAAGGTGGGATTTCTCATCTCGTTACTCTCTGACACAGCTCTTGCCTGGGCTAATCCCTTGTGGGAGACTAATAAACCTGTGATTTCAAATTACCCTGAATTTGTGGCCTCCTTTCGAAGGGTATTTGATGTTCCGGCTCGCTCCTCCTCTGCTGCTAAACGACTCATGTCCATTCAGCAAGGTACAAGATCTGTTGCTCAGTATGCTATTGAGTTCCGTACGCTTGCCGCAGAGGTAGGTTGGAACAATGAAGCCCTTGTTGCCACCTTCTTTCATGGGCTATCTGATGCGATCAAAGACGAAGTTGCTGCCAGAGATTTACCAGAGGATCTCGAGGCATTGGTGTATTTTTTTATCCTAATTGACATCAGACTCATAGAGAGGCACTCTTTCAAGGAGCGCTTGCGGAAGCCTCCTGTTCCATTGCCTCCTACGTGTTCATTCCCACCCATGCTTCCCTCTCCTCCCATGCCTCCTGGTCCCGAGTCACCAGGTACTGCTGAGCCGATGCAGCTGGGATTCACGCGTCTCTCTGTGGCGGAGAGGGCCTTTAGGAGGAGGGAGGGGCTCTGACTCTATTGTGGGTTACAGGGCCACCTTTTGAAGTCTTGTCCTACACGGCCAGGAAACTCTCACACCTAAGGCCCTGTCGGGGGCAGACCTTGGGTGGTTTATCCTCGTCCCCGGAACCACTTAAGGAGAAACCTTTGGTCATGGTTGTCCTTTCCTGGGTGGATTCCTCCATAGTCACTCAGGCTCTTGTTGACTCCGGTGCTGCGGGCTATTTCATTGACAGTGCTTTTGTATCAAAGCACTCCATTCCTGTTTTGCCTCGGTCCATTCTGCTTGCTATTGAGGCCATTGATGGCAGGCCCCTTCAGCCCGCACTCGTTACTCACTAAACTGCTCCGTTGTCCATGGCTGTTGTGGCTCTCCATTTTGAAACCCTCCAGTTCCAGGTGATAAACTCTCCGCATTTTCCGGTTGTTCTAAGTAATCCCTGGCTCCAAAAGCACAATCCCAGTCTCGAGTGGCGCAGGTCCGAAATTTTGTCGTGGTCACCGCAATGTATTTCCATTTGTCTTTGGAAACCAGTTAAAGTCTTGTGCACTTCTTCGGTATCTCAATTGCCAGGGGAGTACCGAGAGTTCCTAGACGTGTTTGACAAGGTGCATGCCGGTATGTTGCCTCCTCACCGGTCTTATGATTATACCATAGACCTGCAACACGGAGCCATTCCACCTCGGGGGCCGGGTGTACCCTCTGTCTGTTGCAGAGAATTGTGCTATGGAGGAGTATGTTGCAGATGCTCTGTCGCAGGGGATCATCCGCAAAACCTGCTCTCCTGCAGGGGCTGGCTTCTTCTTTCTGAAGAAAAAGGGTGGCGAGTTAAGACCATGTATTGATTATAGGGGTCTTAATCGTCTTACCATTAAGAATGCTTACCCTATTCTGCTTATTACGGAACTACGGTCTTTACTAAACTTCATTTGAGAGGAGAGTACAATCTCGTTAGGATTAAGGAGGGCCACGAATGGAAAACAGCATTTAACACCAGGTGCGGGCATTATGAGTATCTTGTAATGCCCTTTGGCCTATGTAATGCTCCTGCTGTTTTCCAGGAATTTTTTAATGATGTCCTATGAGATATGTTGCAACAGTGTGTTGTGGTGTACTTAGACGACATCCTCATACACTCATTCACACTTGAGGCTCATCGTTCTGATGTTACACGGGTACTTCAGAGTCTACGTGAGAACGGCCTGTTTTGTAAACTGGAGAAATGTGAGTTCCATCAGACTTAAGTAACCTTCCTAGGTTATGTTATCTCTGTTTCAGGGTTCTCCATGGATCCTGACAAGTTATCTGCAGTTCTGCAGTGGCCTCGCCCAGTTGGTCTTCGGTCTATTCAACGTTTTCGGGGTTCGCCAATTACTATAGAAAGTTTATTAAAAACTTTTCTTTCTTGGTCAAACCTATCACAGACATGACCCGTAAAGAGAATGATCCACTCCATTGGTCACCTATTGCCATTAAGGCCTTTGATTGTCTTAAGTCTGCCTTTGCTGCTGCTCCAGTTCTGGCTCATCCTAACGCTGTCCTGCCTTTCGTTCTTGAGGTCGATGCATCTGAGACTGGAGTAGGTGCCCTTGTCTCAACATCCTACGTCTGATGGTCCTTTGCATCCGTGTGGTTTCTTCTCTAGGAAATTGTCTCCAGCGGAGTGCAATTATGAAATTGGCGACAGGGAATTACTGGCTATAATTTTGGCACTTAAGGAATGGAGGCATCTTCTCGAGGGTACTAGCGTGACAGTGCTCATTCTTACTGACCACAAGAATTTAACTTATCTATCTGAAGCAAAACATTTGTCGCCCTGACAGGTCAGATGGGCGCTATTTTTGTCTCGGTTTAATTATGTGGTCTCCTACCTGCCAGGTAGTAAGAATGTTAGGGCTGATGCCCTCTCTTGACAATTTTCGCCTCTGTCCAAGGAGGAGTCTGTACCTACTCCTGTTATACCTCCTGACCATATTTTGGCTACCATACGTACTAATTTGACTTCTCCCTTGGGGGAGGAGATCCTGGCTGCACAAACCAATTCACCTCCTGAGAAACCTAGTGGTAAGTGTTTTGTTCCTGAGAATCTTCAAACTAAACTTTTGTCTTTGTTCTGATGTTGCTGTGTATGTTGCCTCCTGCTCAGTTTGTGCACAGAATAAGACTCCTCGACGTCTTCCTGTGGGTCTTCTTCAACCTATTGCTAATGGTGAGCGTCCTTGGACACATCTTTCCATGGACTTCATTGTCGAGCTCCCTGTTTCCAATGGCAATACTGTTATCCTTATAGTGGTTGATCGTTTTTCTAAAATGTCACATTGCATTCCCTTGATGAAGCTGCCTACCGCTCAGGAGCTTGCTTCAATTTTTGCCCGGGAGGTCTTCCATTTAAATGGGTTACCAAAGGAGATAGTGTCCGACCGGGGCAGCCAGTTTGTCTCCAGATTTTGGCGTTCCTTTTGTGCTCAAATGGAGATCCAGCTTTCCTTCTCCTCGGCATATCACCCTCAATCCAATGGGGCTGCAGAACGGTCTAATCAAGCTCTGGAACAGTTCCTCCATTGCTATGTTTTAGATCACCACAATAATTGGTCTGAACTGTTACCTTGGGCAGAGTTTGCTCGTAATAGTACTATTAATGCTTCCTCCAAGTTATCCCCGTTCATGGCGAATTATGGGTTTCAACCATCCTTGTTGCCTGATTCATTCATGTCTCAGGGTATTCCAGCTTTGGAGTAGCATCTCCGGCAACTCCGTTCCACATGGGTGCAGATTAAAGATTGCCTTCATCATTCTATGAAGCGCCAAAAGTTCCAGGCTGATTGTAGGCGTCTCCCTGCACCTTCCTACCAGGTTGGTGAGAGTTTGGCTGTCCTCCCGTAACTTGAACCTTCGTGTGCCTTCCAATAAATTGGCTCACCGTTATGTTGGTCCTTTTCGATTACTCCAACGGGTTAATCCTGTGGCTTACGCTCTTGACCTTCCTCCTGCTATGCGCATCTCCAATGTTTTTCATGTCTCCCTCTTGAAACCATTGGTTTGTAATCGGTTTACCACTGTGTTGCCTCGTCCCCATCCTATTCTTGTTGACAACCATGAAGAGTATGAGGTCAGCAGCATTATTGACTCTCGTATGTCCAGAGGCCGTGTACAGTATTTGGTTCACTGGAGGGGCTACGGTCTGGAGGAGTGTTCTTGGGTTCCCTCCTCTGATGTTCATGCTCCTGCCCTCCTCCGTGCCTTCCATGCCCGTTTCCCCAATAAGCCTTTTGTCCTCCCGCGGGGGAGGGGTCGTTGATGGGAGGGTACTGTCAGGGTTTTTCCCTGTTTTGTTTGCCATGTGCTGCTGGCAGCCATTTTACTCACCTCTCTTCCTGACTTGGTGCATTATGGGGGATGCTGCTCATTGCCTGCACTTCCTTCTATGGCCAGACTGTTGTGCATCATCCATGTGAGACAGGATGCGGTCTCAGAATTGTGATGTCATCACTTATTATTTAAAGGGTCTCTGTTCAGTATGCTTTGCCCTTGCGTTGTCTCAGACCTGTTTGTGAGAGCTCCTGTGTTTTACCTGGCTGCCTGACGTCCTTCCTGGTTCCTGATCTCTGGCTTGTTCCTGACTCTGCTGTTTTCCTTGTTCCTGATTCCAGCTCATCTGACTATTCGCTTTGGCTCCTGACTCGGCTCGTCTGACTACCAGCTCTGGTTTTGACTCCTGGCTTGTTATTTGACTTGTGGACTTTTTATTATTTTTTGCTATTAATAAAGGTGTGATTATTTTAGCACTTCTCATCTCAGTCTGATTCCTGGCACCCTGACAAAGAGCCTCTGTTCAGTATGCTTTGCCCTTGCCTTGTCTCAGATCTGTTTGTGAGAGCTCCTGTGTATTACCTGGCTGTCTGACATCCCTCGTGGTTCCTGATCCCTGGCTTGTCCCTGACTCTGTTGTTCTACTTGTTCGTGATTCTGGCTCATCTGACTACTCGCTTTGGCTCCTGACTCGGCTCGTCTCACTGTTCACTTTAGCTCCTGACTTGGCTTCGTCTGACTACCAGCTCAGGTTTTGATTCCTGGCTTGTTATTTGACTTGTGGACTTTTTATTATTTTTTGCTTTTAATAAAGGTGTGATTATTTTTGCACTTCTCATCTCAGTCTGATTCCTGGCATCCTGACACATGTATACAGAGAGCTCCACAGTCCTCTCTGTGTGGATGGTGGTAAGAAGATATACATCCTTCTTGTCTCTGTACTTAACTGCCAACAGCTCCTCTTGGCAAAGATCTGAGGTCTCTTCCCTTCGTAGCCGGGTGTGTGCAATTTGTCCTGGGAAACCTGCGCGGTTCTTTTTTTTTTTTTATTTAAAGTTTTTTTATTGAGGTTTTTTGAAGAAAAAAAAAGTAACATACAATAAACTAGGTCCAAAAAGCGGTTACAACAAAAGATTAATATGAAGATATACAGCAGAATATTAGCAAAGAGAGCAACATTCAAATTTCAGTGTGTAGACTGTATCTACTCTATGTTAAAGATTATGTCTTAAAATCCTTGAATAATGATCTCTACTATATAACAACATAATGCCCTCTTAAATGGGGAGGGTCACTATCATAATATATCATGATGAAACTAAATGACAAATTTCCTATGAATACTTAGAGTAAGGGTGCTGTGATTGATGTATACATCTGGATATCATCTAGGACCTAGAACTATGTAACCTCATTTTTATTTCGCTCAAACAGTGTTCCACCAGATGGCAATAAAAAGGGGACAAATCCCTAGGACCCGTTTAGACCCAGGGTGTTGTCTCTATAGGGGTGTATATAGGGTCATTTAACAGAGAGAGGCCTCTACACTATTTTTGAGGTAGAGAAATTAAGTGGAGTGAAGAATCTGAGGCTATATGGAGTAGTATTTCATCAGATGCCATCTGATGATAATAATAGGTGAAATAGGTAGCGGGCAAGGGCCGCCTAAAATGAGAGAAGAGAGAGGAAAGTATTCAGCGGACTAGAGCCGCTCGAAATTGGGGAAAAAGAAACAGAAAGGATGGGCTTTTTTATATTATATGGAAGGGTTCAAGGGTATATGAGTATATGAAGGAGGAGATGTTTGTACCATGCTATAATAAAGGGGGAGCTCCAAACATACTATTTAAGTAGACACTACTCTGGGTGGGTGTACTGCCAGACCAAAATGCCCCTCATAACTATTCTAGTGGAAGGTATGGAAATCTTGGAAGGGGTAAGTATGGATATATATCATAGGGTGTGTTCTGACTCTATAGGACCCATTAACCAATATACTGTCAGTTCTAATAATGAAGTTACTAAGTACCTGCATAGTTGTTCCAGAACTATATAGCTATTACACCAAAGGGGTCTGACTATAAGTGGAAGACATCTCAATTGTGTTAGGGGTGTGATAAATTTTCACTAATGCCTATGTATCAGAGTCTCATCTCTCCCCTTACTGAGGTGAATTGATGTACTGGAAAGGGGAGATTGTGAATGAAGTTGCCTCTAAGTGGGTATCTTGGGAGCTCCTAAGTTCTAAAGTGGGGTAGATGGGAGCACTTTAGTCTAGGGTCAGTTGTCTCAACAAGAATTGGTCTAGGAGCAGCTAGTACTAGCGGCTAACTTGATGCCCACTAAGGGTCTAAAGTAGATATAGTATAGTTAGCTGAACTAATTAAGTGGAGGTCAGTTAGTATTAAAGGTGGTAAGTTGTATATAAGCAAGCCTAATATGTCTAAAAAAGGTGTACATTATATGTCTGAATATAAGTATTTATATCCCCAGTAGGGGGCATGAGCTCTCTTATCCAAACAGAGAGAAATTTGATGGTAGGCTTAAGAATGAATATATAAACATTTGAGGAAAAGAAAAAAAAAAGAGAACTATAGTGAAAAAAAGAGAAAAAAACACACAAAAAACAACAACTATATAATTCACAATATAAACCTGTTGGGGCTAAATAGCCCAGGATCTAACTTAGTAGGGTAGGAGCATATAGGTTAAAACATGTTCATTTAAACTATGGTAAGGTAATGGAGGACACATCCTAACCTCCTATGACTTATGGGGGAGAAACAGGGTAGTATGTTAATGTCATAAGTTCTCCATAGATGAGTAATGGGGTGTACTTATGCTGGATATGTCAGAAACAATAGTCCCACTATCCCAGACCTTTCTTTGGAGGGTGAGGCAGTCCAGCAAGGGAAAGAGGTGGTAATCTATCAACTCTGTGGCGCAGCTCAAAGATCAATATGAACCAGTCTCTATAGAGAGTGAGTGGACTCTGCTTAGTGTATGAGCTGCGGGGGGTTTGTTTTCTTATATCCGCGATGCGTGTGCTTAATTGGTTGTCTCTCTGGATTCCCATATTACCAGGTGCTACGTCGGTGGTTCTCTCCACCTCCGCCAATGTCTCTCTGCACAGTCGTCGATCAGTCCCACCTTCCTGGGACGCAGTCACAAGGAGCTCCGGTAATGAACAGGCAGGCTTGGCGGATGTGAGGTGGCTATTCAAAGGCGTAGGCGATACTAGTAAGCTGCGGTAGGGAACAAAGTCCGGCTGTTCCTGTCCATCTCTTGACCGACTCCCAGGGTCTGACTTGGGTAAGTAGGTACCGCTCCCATCATCTTGGCTCACATTGTGCAGCAAATAGATTTCTTCTGTGTCCGCCATCTTAGCCGGAGCGCGATGCTCCCTTTCTCCGGTCTTTCTGAAGAGGTTAGTGAGAGCACCGAAATAGCTGTTCATGCGGTGATCTAGTCCATTCAGAAGTGCCCATATCTGTTGGGTTAGATCTTCCTCCATAGAAGGCTGAATACTATATGGTTTTGAACCCTTTAATGATAACAGGACAAGAGTATACTCTCCCGGGCTGCCCACACACCGGAAGAGGGGGGTAGAAGTTGCTGTAAAATAGGCCACAACGCTCCGAATCTAAGTTAGTAAAGTTAATCATGATTATTTCTTCTGTTATGTGTGATCAGTCCACGGGTCATCATTACTTCTGGGATATAACTCCTCCCCAACAGGAAATGCAAGAGGATTCACCCAGCAGAGCTGCATATAGCTCCTCCCCTCTACGTCACTCCCAGTCATTCTCTTGCACCCAACGACTAGATAGGATGTGTGAGAGGACTATGGTGATTATACTTAGTTTTTATAACTTCAATCAAAAGTTTGTTATTTTACAATAGCACCGGAGCGTGTTGTTGCCTCTCTGGCAGAGTTTGAAGAAGAATCTACCAGAGTTTTTACTATGATTTTAACCGGAGTAGTTAAGATCATATTGCTGTTTCTCGGCCATCTGAGGGAGGTAAAAGCTTCAGATCAGGGGACAGCGGGCAGATGAATCTGCATTGAGGTATGTAGCAGTTTTTATTTTCTGAATGGAATTGATGAGAAAATCCTGCCATACCGTTATAATGACATGTATGTATACTCTACACTTCAGTATTCTGGGGATGGTATTTCACCGGAATTACTCTGTTAAAAGTACACTAAACCTTTTAATAGGTATTTATCATGTTAAACGTTTTTGCTGGAATGTAGAATCGTTTGCATTTCTGAGGTACTGAGTGAATAAATATTTGGGCATTATTTTTCCACTTGGCAGTTACTTGTTTTAATTGTGACAGTTTCGTTTCTCTCTCACTGCTGTGTGTGAGGGGGAGGGGCCGTTTTTGGCGCTCTTTTGCTACGCATCAAAAATTTCCAGTCAGTTACTCTTGTATTTCCTGCATGATCCGGTTCATCTCTAACAGAACTCAGGGGTCTTCAAACTTCTTTGGAGGGAGGTAGATTCTCTCAGCAGAGCTGTGAGACTTATATATTGACTGTGATTAAAAAACGTTGCTCTGTAATTTTTATTTTCAAATTTAATTATTGTTAATTTACTAATGGGAACAAACCTTTGCTAAAAGTTGTGTTGTTTTTAAGGATTGAGACTATAACTGTTTTTCAGTTCATTATTTCAACTGTCATTTAATCGTTTAGTGCTTCTTGAAGGCACAGTACGTTTTTGTTAAATAAGATTGTAACCAAGTTGCAAGTTTATTGCTAGTGTGTTAAACATGTCTGACTCAGAGGAAGATACCTGTGTCATTTGTTCCAATGCCAAGGTGGAGCCCAATAGAAATTTATGTACTAACTGTATTGATGCTACTTTAAATAAAAGCCAATCTGTACAATTTGAACAAATTTCACCAAACAGCGAGGGGAGAGTTATGCCGACTAACTCGCCTCACGTGGCAGTACCTGCATCTCCCGCCCGGGAGGTGCGTGATATTATGGCGCCTAGTACATCTGGGCGGCCATTACAGATAACATTACAAGATATGGCTACTGTTATGACTGAAGTTTTGGCTAAATTACCAGAACTAAGAGGCAAGCGTGATCACTCTGGGGTGAGAACAGAGTGCGCTGATAATACTAGGGCCATGTCTGATACTGCGTCACAGCTTGCAGAGCATGAGGACGGAGAGCTTCATTCTGTGGGTGACGGTTCTGATCCAAACAGATTGGATTCAGATATTTCAAACTTTAAATTTAAATTGGAAAACCTCCGTGTATTACTAGGGGAGGTTTTAGCGGCTCTTAATGATTGTAACACTGTTGCAATACCAGAGAAATTGTGTAGGTTGGATAAATACTTTGCGGTACCGGCGAGTACTGACGTTTTTCCTATACCTAAGAGACTAACTGAAATTGTTACTAAGGAGTGGGATAGACCCGGTGTGCCGTTCTCGCCCCCTCCAATATTTAGAAAGATGTTTCCAATAGACGCCACCACACGGGACTTATGGCAAACGGTCCCTAAGGTGGAGGGAGCAGTTTCTACTTTAGCTAAGCGTACCACTATCCCGGTGGAGGATAGCTGTGCTTTTTCAGATCCAATGGATAAAAAATTAGAGGGTTACCTTAAGAAAATGTTTGTTCAACAAGGTTTTATATTGCAACCCCTTGCATGCATCGCGCCAATTACGGCTGCGGCAGCATTTTGGATTGAGTCTCTGGAAGAGAACCTTAGTTCATCTACGCTGGACGACATTACGGACAGGCTTAGAGTCCTTAAACTAGCTAATTCATTCATTTCGGAGGCCGTAGTACATTTAACCAAACTTACGGCTAAGAACTCAGGATTCGCCATTCAGGCACGTAGAGCGCTGTGGCTAAAATCCTGGTCAGCTGATGTAACTTCTAAGTCCAAATTACTTAATATTCCTTTCAAGGGGCAAACTTTATTTGGGCCCGGTTTGAAAGAAATTATCGCTGACATTACAGGAGGTAAGGGCCACGCCCTGCCTCAAGACAAAGCCAAAGCTAAGGCTAGACAGTCTAATTTTCGTCCCTTTCGGAATTTCAAAACAGGAGCAGCATCAACTTCCACTGCACCAAAACAGGAAGGAGCTGTTGCTCGTTACAGACAAGGCTGGAAACCTAACCAGTCCTGGAACAAGGGCAAGCAGGCCAGGAAACCTGCTGCTGCCCCAAAGACAGCATGAACCGAGGGCCCCCGATCCGGGACCGGGTCTAGTGGGGGGCAGACTCTCTCTCTTCGCCCAGGCTTGGGCAAGAGATGTTCAGGATCCCTGGGCGCTAGAGATCATATCTCAGGGATACCTTCTAGACTTCAAATTCTCTCCCCCAAGAGGGAGATTTCATCTGTCAAGGTTGTCAACAAACCAGATAAAGAAAGAAGCGTTTCTACGCTGTGTGCAAGATCTGTTATTAACGGGAGTGATCCATCCGGTTCCGCGGTCGGAACAAGGACAGGGGTTTTACTCAAACCTGTTTGTGGTTCCCAAAAAAGAGGGAACTTTCAGGCCAATCTTGGATTTAAAGATCCTAAACAAATTCCTAAGAGTTCCATCGTTCAAAATGGAAACTATTCGGACAATCTTACCCATGATCCAAAAGGGTCAGTACATGACCACAGTGGATTTAAAGGATGCTTACCTTCACATACCGATTCACAAAGATCATTACCGGTATCTAAGGTTTGCCTTCTTAGACAGGCATTACCAGTTTGTAGCTCTTCCATTCGGATTGGCTACGGCTCCAAGAATCTTCACAAAGGTTCTGGGTGCCCTTCTGGCGGTACTAAGACCGCGAGGAATTTCGGTAGCTCCGTACCTAGACGACATTCTGATACAAGCTTCAAGCTTTCAAACTGCCAAGTCTCATACAGAGTTAGTTCTGGCATTTCTAAGGTCGCATGGATGGAAAGTGAACGAAAAGAAGAGTTCTCTTTTTCCTCTCACAAGAGTTCCATTCTTGGGGACTCTTATAGATTCTGTAGAAATGAAGATTTATCTGACAGAAGACAGATTAACAAAGCTTCTAAATGCATGCCGTGTCCTTCATTCCATTCAACTCCCGTCAGTAGCTCAATGCATGGAGGTGATCGGCTTAATGGTAGCAGCAATGGATATAGTTCCCTTTGCACGTCTACATCTCAGACCGCTGCAATTGTGCATGCTGAGTCAGTGGAATGGGGATTACTCAGACTTGTCCCCTACTCTGAATCTGGATCAAGAGACCAGAAACTCTCTTCTATGGTGGCTTTCTCGGCCACATCTGTCCAGGGGGATGCCATTCAGCAGGCCGGACTGGACAATTGTAACAACAGACGCCAGCCTACTAGGTTGGGGCGCTGTCTGGAATTCTCTGAAGGCTCAGGGACAATGGAATCAGGAGGAAAGTCTCCTGCCAATAAACATTCTGGAATTGAGAGCAGTTCTCCATGCCCTTCTGGCTCGGCCCCAGTTAAAAACTCGGGGGTTCATCAGGTTTCAGTCGGACAACATCACGACGGTAGCTTACATCAACCATCAAGGAGGGACAAGAAGCTCCCTAGCAATGATGGAAGTATCAAAGATAATTCGCTGGGCAGAGTCTCACTCTTGCCACCTGTCAGCAATCCACATCCCGGGAGTGGAGAACTGGGAGGCGGATTTCTTGAGTCGCCAGACTTTTCATCCGGGGGAGTGGGAACTTCATCCGGAGGTCTTTGCCCAAATACTTCGACGTTGGGGCAAACCAGAGATAGATCTCATGGCGTCTCGCCAGAACGCCAAACTTCCTCACTACGGGTCCAGATCCAGGGATCCGGGAGCGGTTCTGATAGATGCTTTGACAGCACCTTGGAACTTCGGGATGGCTTATGTGTTTCCACCCTTCCCGCTGCTTCCTCGATTGATTGCCAAAATCAAACAGGAGAGAGCATCAGTGATTCTAATAGCGCCTGCATGGCCACGCAGGACTTGGTATGCAGATCTAGTGGACATGTCATCCTGTCCACCTTGGTCTCTACCTCTAAGACAGGACCTTCTGATACAGGGTCCATTCAAACATCAAAATCTAACTTCTCTGAAGCTGACTGCTTGGAAATTGAACGCTTGATTTTATCAAAACGTGGTTTTTCTGAGTCGGTTATTGATACCCTGATACAGGCTAGGAAGCCTGTTACCAGAAGGATTTACCATAAGATATGGCGTAAATACCTATACTGGTGCGAATCCAAAGGTTACTCCTGGAGTAAGGTTAGGATTCCTAGGATAATGTCCTTTCTACAAGAAGGTTTAGAAAAGGGTTTATCGGCTAGCTCATTAAAGGGACAGATCTCAGCTCTGTCCATCTTGTTACACAGGCGTCTGTCAGAAAATCCAGACGTCCAGGCCTTTTGTCAGGCTTTAGCTAGGATCAAGCCTGTGTTTAAAGCTGTTACTCCGCCATGGAGTTTAAACTTAGTTCTTAACGTTTTACAGGGTGTTCCGTTTGAACCCCTTCATTCCATTGATATAAAATTGTTATCTTGGAAAGTTCTGTTTTTAATGGCTATTTCCTCGGCTCGAAGAGTCTCTGAGTTATCAGCCTTACATTGTGATTCTCCTTATCTGATCTTTCACTCAGACAAGGTAGTTCTGCGTACTAAACCTGGGTTCTTACCTAAGGTAGTCACTAACAGGAATATCAATCAAGAGATTGTTGTTCCATCCTTGTGTCCAAATCCTTCTTCAAAGAAGGAACGTCTTCTACACAATCTGGATGTAGTTCGTGCCCTCAAGTTCTACTTGCAGGCAACTAAAGATTTTCGCCAAACTTCTTCCCTGTTTGTCGTTTATTCTGGACAGAGGAGAGGTCAAAAAGCTTCTGCTACCTCTCTCTCCTTTTGGCTTCGTAGCATAATACGTTTAGCCTATGAGACTGCTGGACAGCAGCCTCCTGAAAGAATTACAGCTCATTCCACTAGAGCTGTAGCTTCCACTTGGGCCTTTAAGAATGAGGCCTCTGTTGAACAGATTTGCAAGGCTGCAACTTTTTCCAAATTTTACAAATTTGACACTTTTGCTTCTTCGGAGGCTATTTTTGGGAGAAAGGTTCTTCAGGCAGTGGTTCCTTCTGTATAATGAGCCTGCCTATCCCTCCCGTCATCCGTGTACTTTTGCTTTGGTATTGGTATCCCAGAAGTAATGATGACCCGTGGACTGATCACACATAACAGAAGAAAACATAATTTATGCTTACCTGATAAATTCCTTTCTTCTGTTGTGTGATCAGTCCACGGCCCGCCCTGTTTTAAGGCAGGTAAATATCTTTTAAATTATACTCCAGTCACCACTTCACCCTTGGTTTCTCCTTTCTCGTTGATTCTTGGTCGAATGACTGGGAGTGACGTAGAGGGGAGGAGCTATATGCAGCTCTGCTGGGTGAATCCTCTTGCATTTCCTGTTGGGGAGGAGTTATATCCCAGAAGTAATGATGACCCGTGGACTGATCACACAACAGAAGAAAGGAATTTATCAGGTAAGCATAAATTATGTTTTTGGTAAATCCAGGAACCGGATTGCTTCTTTATATAGCTTAGGTGCTATTTATGTAAAAAGCGTGGGATAGTAATACGAACTTTAGCTGTTCCTGCAGATTAGATTCGGAGCTACACAGTCCTGCGTCTTCTCATGTCAGTGGCTTGGACACGCCCCCTGCGCGGTTGTTTTTAATTGCTCAGCAATCTACTGTATCAAAGAAATACAGTAGCTTGAACAAAAGGACACTTGTATAGAAATTATCTAAATACAAGTGGTACCCTTTGTTTATTAGGGGTAATATCAGGTCCCAGATCTTGCCAGTGGTTCCCATATGTTCTGGGCAATCTGGAGGGTCAAGGTGGCTATCCTTTCCCTCATACACCCGGCCTATATACCCAGTCTCGCTCTCACAGAGCTTATACACCTTTATCCCATACCTAGAGTGCTTGGGAGGTATATTCTGCTTGAATCCCAGTATTCCCTTATACTTCATCAGGGATTCATCCACGCATACATTCCTTCCAGGTGTATAAGCCTCTGCAAACCTGGCAGCAATGTGGGTAATCAAGGGGCGGATGTTATACAGTCTGTCAAATTGGGGGTGCTCCCTAGGGAGGCACAGGCTGTTGTCACTGAAGTGCATGAAATGTAGAATCATTTCATACCTCTTTCTCGACATACACTGGGAGAAAAGGGGGGTAGAGCAGATGGGGCTACTGCTCCAGTAGGAGCAAATGGAAAGTTTCTTTATGATGCCCATCAGCATAGTCATTGCTGCTTTGCCAGATATGAGTCCGGCTTTGCAGCACAGAACTGAAGGGCATATAAATTAGTTTGGGAGACAATGTTCCTCAATACATTATCACCCAGAAACACCTCCAGAAACTGTTAGGGGGCTAAATCCTGCAACATCCATATTGATGCCTGGATTTGCTGTGGAGAGTGGGATATCTGGCCTCTGGTGATGAGGTGTTACCCACTCTTCAGCGGCAATGGCAGCAACACGTCTCCTTCTGGCAGGGGTGGTAGCAGGGGGGCTAGCAGCCACAGATACATCACTATCAGTTGAGACTGTATCTAATGATGTATCTGAGCATATGGCAGGGTCAAAATTGTGCACACAAAGGATAATTAGTGATGAGAGGATATTACCTCTAAGATTGAAAACCAGGGGCAAGAATTTACTAACAGGGATTATCCCACTCAAATGATTGAACAGACAATTGGCAAAGTGATACAGAGTAATGCCAGAGTTGGAAAAAGAAAGGACAAAAAGGTGGAGAGATTAGTTTTTTCAGCAGAGAATAGCAACAATAGTAATGATATTTACAGGATTATCAGGAAACATTGGTATGTGCTATCTAAGTATAACCCAGATTTGGAAATGTTCAAATTGCCACCCATGCCATCTTATCGAATTGTAAGGAATCTTAGAGAGAGTCTAGTTAGAGCAGATATTGGCACTAATAAAAACCTACCATTAATTATTTGACTACTCCTAATAAAGGATGTTATCCCTGTTTGCATTGTGCACAATGTAATTCTGTTATAAATGGTAGCACAGAATGATAAAAGAAAACCGTTAAGAATTAATGGTCTCTATACGTGCCAAACAGAGTTTTCTATTTATTTGTTAAAATGTCTGTGTGGCATTTGTTACATAGGCGAGACCACTAGAGCTGTCTGGGAAAGGTTTAGTGAACATGAAACATCTATTAGGAACAAGGATTTACATTACCTGTATCTGATCACTTTTTCAGAAAGGGTCATTCTATAAGTCAACTCCGATTCCAGGTTATCGACCATATACCCCCACTTATGAGGGGGGAGACAGAGAATTAAAACAAAAAGAAGTATGGTGGATTAAATTCCTCAATACTTTACATCCCCAAGGTCTGAATGTTGATTATGATTTACATTTGTTTTTATAAATCCTGTTTATAGTTCTTTGTAATTATTTTTTGTAACCACTAGATGTCACTGTTCATTGTAAAATTGCACTATATATGCACTTTAAGGGTTAATATTCCCCAATTGGAAGACTGCAATGTGATTGGACAGGGCTAGTGATTTAAACTGTGTCAGTACACCTGCTTCACTATGCATGATTAAGGACCATGTAGGTCCGAAACATTGCATGTACCTGTGGTCTTAAGGTTTTCCTATTAAACCTTCACCTGAATGATACCTGTAGTGCTGTCACTATTTTTTACTGTTTAAGTTATAAATTGGGGTCTGAGTCAGACATAGAGGCGTCTGACTCTGATGCAAGGATGGCATATGCCTCCTCAGCACTATATATTATCTGTGACATTATCTTATCTGTCACAAAAAAAAATAAAAAAAAATAAAAAAGTCAACAGAAAATTTAAATTTAAATTAACTAAATGACTCTGAGCCTTAAGGTCTCACAAAAAAAATACTAAAAAAAAGTGCAGCTATGCTACTGCCAGTGATTTATAGTGATCACTGGCAAGCTATGGGTTAATGGCTCAGAAAAGAACCTTTGGGTCTCACAATTTTTACTAAAATTAAATTAAACTAGCTAAATGGCTCTGAAAAGAGCCTTTGGGTCTCACAAAAAAAATACTAAAAAAAAGAACCCCTAAAAAATGCACAGACAGCAAAAAAGTGCAGCTATGCTACTGTCAGTGATTTATAGTGATCACTGGCAAGCTAGGGGTTAATGGCTCTGAAAAGAACCTTTGGGTCTCACAATGTTTACTAAAATTAAATTAAACTAGCTAAATGGCTCTGAAAAGAGCCTTTGGGTCTTACAAAAAAACTACTAAAAAAAATTAACCCTTAAAAAATGTACAGACAGCAAAAACGTGCAGCTATGCTACTGCCAGTGATTTATAGTGATCACTGGCAAGCTAGGGGTTGTTAATGGCTCTAAAAAAAAACCTTTGAGTTTTTTAACAAATATAATAGATAAATCTCTCTCTCTCCTAAACATAGATCTCTCTCTCCAACAGAGGGAGAGAGGGAAGGAGATCCACACTGGTCAGAGTCAATATTTACTAATATTGATATGATCAGACAAATTGAATATTTTATTATCAAAAATGTTTTTATTGTGGCAAGCTTAGATTGAATGACCCCAGCCTGCCCCTATGATGAGGCAGGCTAGGGACACCCCCAGAAGCCCCATAATGCACTGGGCATCTCCATCTTTGAAGCCTTGTGGGGGTGGGGAGGGGGGGCTATATGGGGCTTATAATATTAAAAAAATATATATATTATTTTTTATATTATTTTAATACATACTTAGTGCCTCCACCCACCGAGGCACTCAGCACACAAGCAGAGCATCAGAAGCCTGTCCGATCACTTCTCTCTGATAACTGCTCTGCTAGACTGTTGTGGAGCGAAACTCGTGGGGAGTGATCAATCCAGGGCCCAGCAGTCAGGAACAGTATTGCAGGATGCCTCAACATTGAGGCATCACTGCAATACTGTTAGAGCAGCTGGAAGCAATCTCGATCACTTCCAGCACTCAGATTTCCTGAGGACGCATAGGGTACATCCTTGTTCGTTAACAACCATTTTTTGTAGGACGTACCCTGTACTTTGTCGGTCATTAACGGATTAAAGGGTCAGTCTAGAACCAATAAATAATTTTGATTACTTATTGTTACATACCAGAGAAGCATCCTGCAACTGGTCCCACATCTATAAGCTTGTAAAAAGTACATCAAACATTTATATATTTATCATTTGTTAGGAGCTGAAAATGTCCGTCAAGCTCCACCCACCTATTGTGTGTATATTTTGGTATGTTAGGTTTCTCTAATCATAATTGACTCGTGAATACGTTTTCCTACTTGCACAGGCTGATTTTTGCATGTGCAATTTGAAATAGCTAACTGAAAATTATTAAGCGTGCACTGCTAAACTGTCATACAATAAAACAGCTAACTGGACAAGACGAAAGATGTGGAGCTTTGCAAGATGCTTGTCTGGAATTAAACAATAAGTAATAAAGAATAAGTGTTGAGTCTAAACTGTACCTTTAAACCTCAATAAAATATCCTATGTACAGCATGTTTTGCTAAATCATGGGCATGTTTTGCTAAATGATGTGTTATTTTGCTAAAGGATGTGCGTGATATGGTAAATTGTGTGCATGTTTTGCTAGAGCATGCACACAATTAATAAAAATGTAAACTTCCCAGAAGAAGCCCTTCCAGGGCTCTATAAAAATAATCAACTAAAAAAACACATTCAGAACAGTGTGAACTTGAAGCAGCTATACAAATACTATGTTAAAAGCTGTCTTCTTTTAAAAAACTGTTTTAAATAGTACAATGCTTAAAAAATGACACTATTGTAAAATGAAAACACTACGGTTGCTGATAAAAGGGAAGTGGCTGCTAGATCTTGTTGCTCAATAGGTCTGGTCTGCTCTGTGTACACAGATCAATTTCAGTCTGCTAAGTTGCATAACTTTGCTGCAACACAAGCGGACAGCTCCACCTACTGGCTATTTTAATTAGTGCACTGCTTTTCAATGCTTTTCAATAGCACTCACATGACTGAAAAAAAAGGTTGTTATTCTGAAACGGCGCAAATTGAATCGGCGTAAACAGAGGACCACCTAGTATATACATATTTACAAATATAAACACATTAATACATATGTATCTATCTAAATATATATATATATATATATATAATATATATATACAGGTGGCCCTCGTTTTACAACGGTTCAATTTACACCGTTTCAGAATAACAACCTTTTTTTCCAGTCATGTGACTGCTATTGAAAAGCATTGAGAAGCAGTGCATTTATTAAAATAGCCAGTAGGTGGAGCTGTCCGCTTGTGTTGCAGCAAAGCCAAGCAAGCTGAAATTAATCAGTATAACCAGAACTGAGCGATCAAGCAGATTTCAAAGGAACAAGATCTTCCTGTCTATAAATCAGTACAGATTGGAATGCATAGAATGAATTGTTTGCAGAAAAATGCAAGTGAAGTCTGTGTTGTGTGATTATTTTATTAGGTTTATAATGCTGTTTAGCAAATGTTTCTGTTCATTTAACTTAGTTTAATTATATATTCTGTGTTGTGTGATTATTTTAGTAGGTTTATAATGCTGTTTAGCAAATGTTTTTGTTCATTTAACTTAGTTTAATTATATATTCTGTGTTGTGTGATTATTTTATTAGGTTTATAATGCTGTTTGGCATTTAAAGTCTTAATTTCAAAGCTTTAAAATAATGTATTAGGTGTTACTTATGACAATTTTGAGAGGGGCCTGGAACCTATCTCCCTCACTTCCCATTGACTTACATTATAAACTGGGTTTCAATTTACAACGGTTTTGATTTACAACCATTCCTTCTGGAACCTAACCCCGGCGTAAACTGAGGGCTACCTGTATATATAATCATGTAGAAATAGGTGTACTCCCACTAACAAGTAATCTTCATATGCCAGGGTGCTAGGAGTAGTAAATAGAGCTGATGGACGAAGCACTCTCTGGTCTTATCAAGAGTACAACACAAATTTATTTAAAGTGACGTTCGAGGTGTTCACCTTTTCATCAGACCAACCTGGTCTGATGAAGGGGTGAACACCCCGAAAAGTCACTTTAAATAAAATTGTGTTGTACTCTTGATAAGACCAGAGAGTGCTTCGTCCATCAGCTCTATTTACTACTCCTAGCACCCTGGCATATGAAGATTACTTGTTAGTGGGAGTACACCTATTTCTACATGATTATATATACAGGTAGCCCTCAGTTTACGCCGGGGTTAGGTTCCAGAAGGAATGGTTGTAAATCAAAACCGTTGTAAATTGAAACCCAGTTTATAATGTAAAAAAATTTTGTTTTTTTGCCCGCAACTTTTCTGGGGGTAGAGCTCAAATGTGCAGTGGAAGGCTGGGGTATGAGAGAGAGCGTCTGCATTAGTCAGGAAGTGGAAGGAAGAACTTGAAGGTAAGGTGCGCAATAGGGGCCACTCCAGCATGTCAGTCTGTAGTTACTGAGATCAGACCGAGTAGCAAGCACTGTAAGCAGCTAAATTCTTTGCAGTTAAAAAGGATCCGTGAACTCCTCTCTATTAGTGACCTGACCTGTTACACTTACAGGTTTCTGGTAGCTATGGGGGCGGGACGTCTCAAAGAGGAGACTGGGAGTGAAGTGTCTGCTTATTTTCTTTTTAACAGACTTCCACTGACAGGAGAAGTGATCGATGTAACTGTCCTCTCCCCAGCAGCACTGCTTATGTGAGACATCAAATAGTTTGTGTGCTACTGTGCTGTCTTTGTTTAGTCCGGCACTGTTTAACCCCTTAACTGCTTTATGGCTGTATGAAGCAGAAGAGCAGCCCTCTCTAGCAGTTCAGGGACTTAAACAGTGTGTATAAATATAAATATATTTTATACACAGCTTTAAAATGTGTTGTTGTTTTTACATTAAATATACTCACACCTTTAAAGGAAGTTTTTTGTTTGTTTATTTTTACATTATATATACACACATTAAAAAAAAAAGTTTTGTTTTTCTTACATTAAGAGCAAACTGGTTTTAAAGCTAGTAACACAAGTATTTCTGTTTTCCCTTTATATGTATTAACTGAAGAAAAAAATATGATCTCTCCATATAAACTTTTTTGTAAGTAACACTTAGTTTCACTGCTTATGCTTGTACAAGTGACAACAAATCTACATATGTACAGATATTCAAAAACTTAAAAACATTACACATAAGACAAAAAACCCACTTTTTTTAAACACAATCTTTTAATGACTTTTATTTAGACTAGTTGTGTGCTGCGCTGTGCTACTAACTCCGGATTGCTTCAAGATGTGAGAAACAACTCCGCTATTTAAAACCTGTGTACTTATAAATCTTTAGGCTATATGGATATGTATACTATACACATCAAAACAGGCCTTAAAGCCCTGGACTGGGTAATTTATGTACAGTGCAGCTGGGCATGATAAGTTATAAATTATATATTTAATTATACACACAAATGTGTATAGCACATTCATATGTGTCTTTAGGTTATGTATGAGTCTTGTGTCCCTTTAGGTTATGCATAAGTCGTGTGTGTCTTTAGTTTATGTATGAGTCATATGTCTCTTTAGGTTATGTATGAATCTTACGTCTCTTTAGGTTTTAGGTATATATATAATTATTTTTATTTTTTTATTAAATACAAAAATCAAAATAATGTGGTTAACACAGAAATAAATATAAAATGAAAAAATGTGTAAGAAAAACCACAGACACATAGTAATAATAATACAGACCAACCAGTATGTAGGAATATATTCAAAGTGAAAAGAGTCTTTAATGGAAATAATCACATAAATACAAATAATTTAAACATTGTTTTCCAAAAGGAAGAAAAACATAATTGCATAATACTGTGTAAATCTTCACATAGTTTAGCTGCTGATGGGATGATTTGCTGCTGATGGGATGATTTGCTGCTGATGGGATGTTTAGAAGCTGATGGGATGTTTAGAAGCTGATGGGATGTTTAGCTGCTGATGGGATGTTTAGCTGCTGATGGGATGATTAGCTGCTGATGGGATGTTTAGCTGCTGATGGGATGATTTGCTGCTGATGAGATGTTTAGCTGCTGATGGGATGTTTAGCTGCTGATGGGATATTTAGCTGCTGATGGGATGATTAGCTGCTGATGGGATGATTAGCTTTTGAAGGGATGTTTAGCTGCTAATGGGATGTTTAGTGCTGATGGGATGTTTAGCTGCTGATGGGATGTTTAGCTGCTAAAGGGATGTTTAGCTGCTGATGGTATGTTTAGCTGCTGATGGGATGATTAGCTGCTGATTGTTTAGTTGCTATGTTTTTGTTCATTAAACTTAGATTGATGATGATACAGTCTGTGTTTGTGTGATAATTTTATTAGGTGCGGTTTAGCAAATGTTTTTGTTTATTAAACTTAGCTTGATGATGATACAATCTATTTAATTAGGTTTATAATGCTGTTTCACATTTAAAGTCTTCATTTCAAAGCTTTAAAAATAATGTATTAGGTGTTACTTACGTCAATTTTGAGAAGGGCCTGGAACCAAACTCCCTCACTTCCCATTGACTTACATTATAAACTGGGTTTCAATTTACAATGGTTTCAATTTACAACCATTTCTTTAGCAACCTAACCCCGGTGTAAACTGAGGGCTACCTGTATATATAAAACACGGAAGGGGACTGCACTCTCAGACCGGACCGGATAAACATCCTATGACCCTGCAACATGCTCAGCCCTGGCTGCTCACTGGCACTCATAGGAAGCTGTGCTGTCCTCAGAGTCACAGGCAGTTATTCCCAGACATGTCTGGGTGCAAGAACCATAGGGAAGAGACACAGGGGAGGGGGGAGAGAGAGACACAGGGGAGGGGGCAGAGAGACAGAGGGGAGAGAGACACAGGGGAGGGGGGGAAGAGAGACACAGGGGAGGGGGGAAGAGAGACACAGGGGAGGGGGCAAGAGAGACACAGGGGAAGGGGGGAGAGACACAGAGGAGGGGGGGAAGAGAGACACGGGGGGTAGGTAGAGAGAAGAGAGACACGGGGGGGAAGAGAGACACAGGGGGGAAGGAGAGACACAGGGGGGGAGAGAGGAGAGACACAGGGGGGGAAGAGAGACACAGGGGGGAAAGAGAGACACAGGGGAGGGGTGGAAGACAGACGCAGGGGAGGGGGTAAGAGAGATACAGGGGAGGGGGGGAAGAGAGATACAGGGGAGGGGGGAGAAGAGAGATACAGGGGAGGGGGGAAGAGAAACCCAGGGGAGGGGGGAAGAGAGACACAGGGGAGGGGGGGAAGAGAGACACAGGGGAGGGGGGGAAGAGAGACACAGGGGAGGGGGGGAGAGAGACACAGGGGAGGGGGGGAGAGAGACACAGGGGAGGGGGGGGAAGAGAGACACAGGGGAGGGGGGGGAGAGAGACACAGGGGAGGGGGGAGAGAGACACAGGGGAGGGGGGGAGAGAGACACAGGGGAGGGGGGAAAAGAGACACAGGGGAGGGGGGGAAGAGAGGCAGGGGGGGGAGAGAGACACAGGGGAGGGGGTGAAGAGAGACACAGGGGAGGGGGGGAAAGAGACACAGGGGAGGGGGGGAAGAGAGACACAGGGGAGGGGGGGAGAGAGACACAGGGGAGGGGGGAAGAGAGACACAGGGAAGGGGGGGAGAGAGACACAGGGGAGGGGGGGAGAGAGACACAGGAGGGGGGAAAGAGACACACTGGAGGGGGGGGGGGAGAGAGACACAGGAGAGGGAGGGAAGAGAGACACAGGGGAGGGGGGGAAGAGATACACAGGGGGGGGAAGAGAGACACAGGGGAGGGGGGAAGAGAAACACAGGGGAGGGGGGGAAGAGAGACACAGGGGAGGGGGGGAAAGAGACACAAGGGAGGGGGGGAAGAGAGACACAGGGGAGGAGCGGGAGAGAGACACAGGGGAGGGGGGGAGAGAGACACAGGGGAGGGGGGGGGAGAGACACAGGGAGGGGTGGAAGAGAGACACAGGGGGGGGGAGAGAGACACAGGGGAGGGGGGAAGAGAGACACAGGGGAGGGGGGAAGAGAGACCCTGTAGGCTATACACATCAAAACAGGCCTTAAAGCCCTGGACTGGGTAATTTATGTACAGTGCAGCTGGGCATGATAAGTTATAAATTATATATTTAATTATACACACAAATGTGTGTGTGTGTATATATATACACACACACACACAACATAATTTGTGGTGTGTACCTTTTATATTTAAAAAAAATAAATTAAAAGCACAACTAAAGTACACTTATGTACAAATGTGTGTATATGTATATATATATATATATATATATATATATATATATATACTTTAAAAATAATAATTAAATTAATGAATTGTTATGTAATGCTGCATGCTGGGGGCGGAGTTAGCTGCCGAACTGTGAGGTTGCATCACGCATCTACAAGGAGTTCCATGACTTAACCTCTTATTTGGAATTGGAAGTTAGAGACTTTTTGGACTTGTCTTTAAAGGGATACTAACCCCACATGTTTTCTTTCATGATTCAGATAGAGCATGGAATTTTAAGCAACTTTCTAATTTACTCCTATTATCAATTTTTCTTTGTTCTCATGTTATCTTGATTTGAAAAAGCAGTAATAAAAGGTTAGGAGCCGGCCCATTTTTTAGTTCAGCACCTTGGTAGAGCTGCTGATTGGTTTGCTACATTTAGCCACAAATCAGCAAGTGCTACCCATGTGCTGAACAAAAAATGGTCTGGCTCTAAAGCTTACAGTACTGCTTTTTCAAATCAAGATAGCATGAGAACAAAGAAAAATTTATAATAGGAGTAAATTAGAAAGGTGCTTAAAATCTCATGCCCTATCTGAATTATGAAAGAAAAAAAATGGGTTTAGTATCCCTTTAACCCTATTTTACCTAAATATCATGAGTTACTCATTTTTTTTTAAACAATAGACCATGATAAGAATATGATTGTATCATATAAATATAAGTCTTTAAATGGCTAACGGCTTCTATTGACGCCTCAAAAGTGCACTGTGATCTTAGTCAGGGTCTAAGATCACAGTGCACTTTTGAGGTGTCAATAGAAGCTGGTAACCATTTATAGACTTATATTTATATGATGCAATCATATTCTTATAGGTTTACAGTACATAGGTTGTATTAAGTAGCCTGATATCCATTAGTTATTGCGAAACAGGTATAGCTAAATCTAATCTACAAAATTACCAGTACCTGAAAACCTAGTATCCTCACTGCTATTGCAAACAAAGGAGTTAATTGCATTGGGAGGTTTGGGGTGCATGGCTGTTTAGGGGACATGATTGAGATTTGAGAATGAGTTTAAGGGTTTTGGATCATGGTGGTTAAGGGTTGAATTGTTTTTAAGGAGCTATTGCACTGGGGGTCTCAGGTTTAGTGCCTCTGTTTTAGTGCACTGCATAGGATTTAGACTTAATTCTTTTACCTAGTGATTTAGCACATATTTTCCAAATGTTAATAGTGGGGGATAAGCCAGCCAGAAGATACACTTTCCTGCAGAATATGTAGGTCTGCTCTTATTTTGACTCTCATACATGCTTTGTAAATGCGTGCCCCCTCGTGGAAAAAAAATGCCCCCCCATTTCATTCGTTCTGGAGCCGACCCTGTTCGTCCATCAGATATATATATATGTGTATATATATATATATATATATATATATATATATATATATATGCAGTGTATATATATATATATATATATATATATAGTGTGTGTGTATATATATATATATATATATATATATGTGTATATATATTATTTATATATACGCATACACACACATATTTAGACATATATGTATACATTATAGCCCTTCCCAGTCAAATACCTTGTCATATAGCATATCCCTTTAAACCCTAAAAAAAATTATCAATATTTTTATTTTAAATATTTTTATCAAAAGTATATATGATTGTAATTCTTTATTTTAATGTACATATGTAATTAATGTATGTTTGATTGAGTTTTCTTTTTAAAACCCTATTTACGTGAGGTGTTCAGGCGCACTAATCTGTTGCATGCCAATTTGGTTTTCTCTCGATGGCAACTGGTTACTTGTAATATGACTGCTAGTTAGCGCAGTTGTGATATTGCTTATAACAGTAAGTATGATGGAAGTAATGCAGAGTCTCTACAAAAAGTGGAACAATCACAATTTTTTGATGTGTTTTATATTAAAATCAGGCAAAATAAATAATTACTGTATAATGTAATATTGTTTTATTTTTCTAGTTTTGCAGGGAGATAATACTTTGGGTTTAGTATCCTTTTAACCCATAAAGGCCTAGATTACAAGTTGTGCGTTAGGGTTAAAAAGTAGCGTTAAGAGGTCCTAACGCTGCTTTTTAACGCCCACTGGTATTACGAGTCTTGCAGGTACAGGTGTACCACTCACTTTTTTGGCCAGATTCGGAAATACCGCAAATCCACTTACGTCAATTGCGTATCCTATATTTTCAATGGGACTTGCATAGCGCCGGTATTGCGAGTCTGACCAAAAGTGAGCGGTAGACCCTCTCCTGTCAAGCCTGGTACCGCATTTAAAAGTCAGTAGTTAAGAGTTTTACACTACAACGCCGTAGCATAAAACTCTTAACTAAAGTGCTAAAAAGTACACTAACACCCATAAACTACATTTTAACCCCTAAACCAAGCCCCCCCCCCCACATCGCAAGCACTAAAATAAATATTTTAACCCCTAATCTGCCAAACCAGACATCGCCGCCACTATAATAAATATATTAACCCCTAAACCGCTGCAGTCCCGCATCGCAAACACTAGTTAAATATTATTAACCCCTAATTTGTGATCTTCCTATATTTATTAACCCCTAATCTGTCGCCCCCAATGTCGCCGCCACTATATTAAATGTATTAACCCCTAAACCTAAGTCTAACCCTAACCCCCCCTAACAAATATAATTACAATAAATCTAAATAAAATTACTACAATTAACTAAATAATTCCTATTTAAAACTAAATACTTACCTATAAAATAAACCCTAAACTAGCTACAATATAACTAATAGTTACATTGTATCTAGCTTAGGGTTTATTTTTATTTTATATTTATTTTAACTAGATAGAATAGTTATTAAATAGTTATTAACTATTTAATAACTACCTAGTTAAAATAAAGACAAATGTACCTGTAAAATAAAACCTAACCTAAGTTACACTAACACCTAACTCTACACTATAATTAAATAAATTAACTAAATTAAATAGAATTAATTACAATTAAATAAAATTATCTAAAGTACGGAAAAAAACACTAAATTACAGAAAATAATAAAGAAATTACAAGATTTTTAAAATAATTACAGCTACTCTAATCCCCCTAACAAAATAACCCCCCCCCCCAATAAAAAAAAACACTACCCTACACTAAATTACAAATAGCCCTTAAAAGGGCCTTTTGCGGGGCATTGCCCCAAAGTAATCAGCTCTTTTACCTGTAAAAAAAAAGTACAAATACCCCCCCAACATTAAAACCCACACACCCAACCCTACTCTAAAACCCACCCAATCCCCCCTTAAAAAAAACTAACACTAACCCCCTGAAGATCATCTTACCGGGAGAAGTCTTCATCCAACCGGGCAGAAGTGGTCCTCCAGACGGGCAGAAGTCTTCATCCAGATGGCATCTTCTATCTTCATCCATCCGGCGCGGAGCGGGTCCAGCTTCAAGACATCAGACGCAAAGCATCTTCTTCTTTCCACGGCCGACGACTGAATGAATGTTCTTTTAAATGACGTCATCCAAGATGGCGTCCCTTCAATTCCGATTGGATGAGAATTCTATCGGCCAATCAGAATTAAGGTAGAAAAAATCTTATTGGCTGATGCAATCAGCCAATAGGATTGAAGTTCAATCCTATTGGCTGATCCAATCAGTCAGTAGGATTGAGCTGGCATTCTATTGGCTGTTCCAATCAGCCAATAGAATGCCAGTTCAATCCTATTGGCTGATTGCATCAGCCAATAGGATTTTGTCTACCTTAATTCCGATTGGCTGATAGAATTTTATCAGCCAATCGGAATTGAAGGGACGCCATCTTGGATGACATCATTTAAAGGAACCTTCATCCAGTCATCGGCCGTGGAAAGAAGAGGATGCTCCACGTCGGATGTCTTGAAGATGGACCCGCTCCACGCCAGATGGATGAAGATAGAAGATGCCGTCTGGATGAAGACTTCTGCCCGTCTGGAGGACCACTTCTGCCCGGTTTGGTGAAGACGTCTTCCGGTAAGGTGATCTTCAAGGGGTTAGTGTTCTTTTTTTTAAGGGGCGATTGGGTGGGTTTTAGAGTAGGGTTGGTTGTGTGGGTGGTGGGCTTTTAATGTTGGGGAAGGGATTGTAATTTTTTTTCAGGTAAAAGAGCTGATTACTTTGGGGCAATGCCCCGCAAAAGGCCCTTTTAAGGGCTATTTGTAATTTAGTCTAGGGTAGGGCTTTTTTATTTTGTGGGGCTTTTTATTTTGTTAGGGGGATTAGATTAGGTGTAATTAGTTTAAAAATCTTGTAATTTGTTTATTATTTTCTGTAATTTAGTGTTTGTTTTTTTGTACTTTAGATAATTTTATTTAATTGTAATTAATTGCATTTAATTTAGTTAATTAATTTAATTATAGTGTAGTGTTAGGTGTAATTGTAACTTAGGTTAGGTTTTATTTTACAGGTACTTTTGTATTTATTTTAGCTAGGTAGTTATTAAATAGTTAATAACTATTTAATAACTATTGTACCTAGCTAAAATAAATACAAACTTGCCTGTAAAATAAAAATAAACCCTAAGCTAGCTACAATGCAACTATTAGTTATTTTGTAGCTAGCTTGGGGCTTATTTATAGGTAAGTATTTAGTTTTAAATAGGAATTATTTAGTTAATTTTAGTAATTTTATTTAGATTTATTGAATTTATATAGTGGTGGCGACGTTGTGGGCGGCAGATTAGGGGTTAATAAATGTAGTTAGGTTGTGGCGACATTGGGGGTGGCAGATTAGGGGTTAATAAATATAATGTTGGGTTCGGCGATGTTGGGGGCAGCAGATTAGGGGTTCATAACTATAATGTAGGTGGCGGCGGTGGCGGGAGTGGCAGATTAGGGGTTACTAATATAATGTAGGTGGCGGCGATGTCGGGGGCGGCAGATTAGGGGTTAATAAGTGTAAGATTAGGGGTGTTTAGACTCAGGGTTCATGTTAGGGTGTTAGGCGTAGACATAACTTTTATTTCCCCATAGGAATCAATGGGGCTGCGTTAGGAGCTTTATGCTGCTTTTTTGCAGGTGTTTTTTCAGCCGACTCTCCCCCATTGATTCCTATAGGGAAATCGTGCACAAGCACGTTTAGCCAGCTCACCACTAACGTAAGCAGCGCTGGTATTGAGGTGAGATGTGGAGCAAAATTTTGCTCTTCGCTCACTTTTTTGCTGGTTAACGCTGGGTTTCTAAAAACCCGTAATACCAGCGCTGTCTGTAAGTGAGCGGTGAGCATAAACTGCTTGTTAGCACTGCACCGCTTCTAACGCAAAACTCGTAATCTAGGCGAAAGATATTTCAGTTCCCTGTTTGAAACATACTCCTGGAACCCTTAATTGATCAATGCATGGCTCCACGAGTTAACACATTCACCAGAAATGCGGGGTTGCATTCTGTTATATAAAATGAGTATTATTCCACAACCAGATTTCCATATAAATATTTATTTAAATATTTATATGGAAATCTGGTTGTGGAATAATATAAATACTTAAAGCTACACAGCTGAAAGAAAATATTCCTAACCATGTGCAATTCATTGCAGGTTCCTTCAGAATAATAAGTTGAAAGAACTAATTACAGACGGATTCTATTCATACCCAGGACTGCGCAATCTGTAAGTAGCTAGCTGCATGCATATGATCTGGTCTAGTCTGATCAATTCTTTTAATATATTTGTTTAATTTTCTAGATAATTTCCCATTAAAATATTTCTGAAAACTGGTTATGGAAAAAAAAAAAAAAACACTAGAAAAGCTATTTAGTTCTCACTTGTTATCTCAATATAACCATGTTGTTTAGCTTCCTATTTCTAATTTCTTTTTTCTTTATCACTTATAATTACATTAGATAACCTTCAACTGATTACTTTTCAAAGCATTGGCTTTGTTATTCTACACAGAGTCTCTGAGATGCAGCATGCTTGTGATTTATATTTTATGATTCGTAATGGTTGCTGTCAACTCATGACTTTGTTGACTCAGCACATCATTATGATGGCCTTTGCTAAATAACTTCCCTCTTCTACTGAAGTGTCTTATGCCTCTGAAAATGTTATCAATGTATTTCAATATAAGCAAAGCTATGAACTTATATTCTTATTGAAGCTGATGTAGGATCATGCAAGTATCCGTTTTTACCATATGTTTATGTAATGCATTAGGGGGGTAGTTATCAAGCCGTCAACCTCAAATACGCTGGAATTCCGCATCGTATTTGTGTCGAGGCTGATTCGCCTTAGTTATCAAAAGCTACAGACCGGCAAAAGTAGAATTTTGTGACGTAAACTTCGATGCACCGGACTCCGTCCGACACAGATCGATTCTTACGTCACTCCAGATGTTCCGCACACAAGTACGGCACAATCTCACTACTTTTGCTAGTTATCAAAAAACTAGCAGGTACGCTCGGCACTTTTACGGCCCAGCGTACCTGGTTTTCAAACCGCCAGCCTGGAGGCGGCGGATCCCATAGGAATCAATGGGAGTCTGACCATAGCGAAAGTACAAGTTCGCTGCTGCCAGACATCCCATTCATTCCTATGGGAGCTGTCTGCACCTAACACCCTAACATGTACCCCGAGTCTAAACACCACTAATCTGTACCCCCTACACCGCCGCAACTAAATAAAGTTATTACCCCCTAAACCGCCGCTCCCAGGGCCCACCGCAAGCTACTCTATACATATTAACCCCTAAACCGCCGCTCCCGGAGCCCACCGCCAACTACATTATACCTAGTAACCCCTATCCTGCCCCCCCTATACCGCCGCCCTCTATAATAAATTTATTAACCCCTATCCTGTCGATCCCGCACCTCGCCGCAACTAAATAAATAGTTTAACCCCTAAACCGCCGCTCCCGGACCCCCGCAACCTATATTAAATGTATTAACCCCTATCCTGCCCCCCTACACCGTCGCCACCTATAATAAATTTATTATCCCCTATCCTGCCCCCTTCTACACCGTCGCCACCTATAATAAATTTATTAACCCCTATCCTGCCCCCTTCTACACTGTCGCCTCCTATAATAAATTTATTAACCCCTAATCTGCCCCCCCTACACCGTCGCCACCTATAATAAATTTATTAACCCCTATCCTGCCCCCCACTACACCGCCGCCACTGTAATAAAATTATTAACCCCTAAACCTAAGTCTAACACTAACCCTAACACCCCCTAACTTAAATATTAATTAAATAAATCTAAATCATATTTCTATTATGAACTAAATGAATCCTATTTAAAACTAAATACTTACCTTTAAAATAAACCCTAATATAGCTACAATATAAATAATAATTATATTGTAGCTATCTTAGGATTTATTTTTATTTTACAGGTACCTTTCAATTTATTTTAACTAGGTACAATAGCTATTAAATAGTTATTAACTATTTAATAGCTTACCTAGCTAAAATAAAGAGAAATTTACCTGTAAAATAAAAACTAACCTAAGTTACAATTACACCAAACACTGCACTATACTTTAATAAATTATTCCTATTTAAAACTAAATACTTACCTGTAAAATAAACCCTAATATAGCTACAATATAATTAATAATTACATTGTAGCTATCTTAGGATTTATATTTATTTTACAGGTAACTTTGTATTTATTTTAGCTAGTTAGAATAGTTATTAAATAGTTATTAACTATTTAATAACTACCTAGCTAAAAGAAATACAAAATTACCTGTAAAATAAATCCTAACCTAAGTTACAATTAAACCTAACACTACACTATCATTAAATAAATTAAATAAACTACCTACAAATAACTACAATTAAATACAATTACATAAACTAACTAAAGTACAAAAAATAAAAAAGCTAAGTTACAAAAAATAAAAAAATAAGTTACAAACATTTAAAAACATATTGCAAAAATTTTAAGCTACTTACACCTAATCTAAGCCCCCTAATAAAATAACAAACCCCCCAAAATAAAAAAATGCCCTACCCTATTCTACATTAAAAAAGTTCAAAGCTCTTTTACCTTACCAGCCCTTAAAAGGGCCTTTTGTGGGGGCATGCCCCAAAGAGTTCAGCTCTTTTGCCTGTAAAAGAAAAATACAACCCCCCCCAACATTAAAACCCACCACCCACATACCCCTAATCTAACCCAAACCCCCCTTAAAATAACCTAACACTAATCCCCTGAAGATCATCCTACCTTTAGTTGTCTTCACTCAGCCGAGCCACCGATGGAACTGAAGAGGACATCCGGACCGGCAGACGTTATCCTCTAAGCGGCGCTGAAGAAATCTTCCATCCGGGCGAGGTCATCTTCCGAGAGGCGCTGAAGAAGTCTTCTATCCGTGCGAGGTCATCATCAAAGCCGGGTCTTGAATCTTCATCCCGCCGACGCGGAACATCCTTCTTTCCCGACGAACTACCGACGAATTAAGGCTCCTTTAAGGGACGTCATCCAAGATGGCGTCCCTTCAATTCCGATTGAATGATAGGATTCTATCAGCCAATCGGAATTAAGGTAGGAAAAATCTGATTGGCTGATGAAATCTAGCCATTAGATTTTTTAAATTTTTCGTAGGATTTTTTTTCATGCAATTTAGATTTAGATTTATTTTTATTTTAACAGGAACATTTTTATTTATTTAAACAGTGGCGTCACTAGGGGGTGCGGGGGGTGCGGGTCACACTTGAGTGACACCCTCCAGGGGGTGATACCACAAAAAAAATATTATTATTATTTTTTTATTATTATTTTATTGAAATTCAAAGAAATACAATGTTGAGATGCCAATCAGATTGAGCTTGCATTCTATTGGCTGATCGGAACAGCCAATAGAATGCGAGCTCAATCTGATTAGGGGTATGTGGGTGGTGGGTTTTAATGTTGGGGGGGTTGTATTTTTCTTTTACAGGCAAAAGAGGTGAACTCTTTGGGGCATGCCCCCACAAAAGGCCCTTTTAAGGGCTGGTAAGGTAAAAGAGCTTTGAACTTTTTTAATGTAGAATAGGGTAGGGCATTTTTTTATTTTTGGGGGGGTTTGTTATTTTATTAGGGGGCTTAGATTAGGTGTAAGTAGCTTAAAATTGTTGTAATATGTTTTTAAATGTTTGTAACTTATTTTTTTTATTTTTTTGTAACTTAGCTTTTTTTATTTTTTGTACTTTAGTTAGTTTATGTAATTGTATTTAATTGTAGTTATTTGTAGGTAGTTTATTTAATTTATTTAATGATAGTGTAGTGTTAGGTTTAATTGTAACTTAGGTTAGGATTTATTTTACATGTAATTTTGTATTTCTTTTAGCTAGGTAGTTATTAAATAGTTAATAACTATTTAATAACTATTCTAACTAGCTAAAATAAATACAAAGTTACCTGTAAAATAAATATAAATCCTAAGATAGCTACAATGTAATTATTAATTATATTGTAGCTATATTAGGGTTTATTTTACAGGTAAGTATTTAGTTTTAAATAGGAATAATTTATTAAAGTATAGTGTAGTGTTAGGTGTAATTGTAACTTAGGTTAGTTTTTATTTTACAGGTAAATTTCTCTTTATTTTAGCTAGGTAAGCTATTAAATAGTGAATAACTATTTAATAGCTATTGTACCTAGTTAAAATAAATTGAAAGGTACCTGTAAAATAAAAATAAATCCTAAGATAGCTACAATATAATTATTATTTATATTGTAGCTATATTAGGGTTTATTTTATAGGTAAGTATTTAGTTTTAAATAGGATTAACTTAGATTAATAGAAATATGATTTAGATTTATTTAATTAATATTTAAGTTAGGGGGTGTTAGGGTTAGTGTTAGACTTAGGTTTAGGGGTTAATAATTTTATTACAGTGGCGGCGGTGTAGTGGGGGGCAGGATAGGGGTTAATAAATTTATTATAGGTGGCGACGGTGTAGGGGGGGCAGGATAGGGGTTAATAAGTTTATTATAGGTGGTGACGGTGTAGGGGGGGCAGGATAGGGGTTAATAAATTTAATATAGGTTGCGGCGGGTTCAGGGAGCGGCGCTTTATGGGTTAAACTATTTTTTTATTTGCGGCGAGGTGCGGGATCAGCAGGATAGGGGTTAATAACTTTATTATAGAGGGCGACGGTATAGGGGGGGTAGGATAGGGGTTACTAGGTATAATGTAGGTGGCGGTGGGCTCCGGGAGTGGCGGTTTAGGGGTTAATACATTTATAAGACTTGCGGCGGGGTCTAGGAGCGGCGGTTTAGGGGTTAATACATTTATAAGACTTGCGGCAGGGTCTAGGAGCGGCGGTTTAGGGGTTAATACATTTATAAGAGTTGGGGCAGGGTCTAGGAGCGGCGGTTTAGGGGTTAGTAACTTTATTTAGTTGCGGGGGGCTCCGGGGACGCCGGTATAGGGGGTAGAACAGTGTAGTTTAGTGTGAGTGCTTAGTGACAGGCTAGCAAGAAAGCTGGGAAAAAGCCGAAGAGCAGCGAGATCGGATGAGTGATAACTCTCACAGTCCGCTGCTCATCGCCCCGCGGCTTTTTGACAGCTTTTTTTGATAACAGGCATATTTTTTCAGGTCCGTGGCGGCGAAGATAGGCGAGCTTAGGCGGGCGTATTGGGCCGGCGAAGGCAGGAAAGTTGACACGTTGATAACTAACCCCCTTAGTCTGTTCAGGTATAGATGCTCAGTGTATATGTGTTTACCTGAAACTCCTGTAATTGCACGTGCTTTAAAGTTTTAGAGTAAATCTGTCATATCACAGATCTGAAATGACATATAAAGAGGATTAACAGGGGCTTACAGTATTTTGTATACATTATCAGACTATAAGAAAGTATTGATTTTTGTCTTGTTAACCTAAGGAAAAAGTATTGTATTGCAGCTAAACTTTCAGTTTTGTGTCAGCTCTTACAGTCTCACTATTTACATAGTAACATGGTAGATGAGGTTAAAACATAGAAGTTTATCAAGTTCAACCTGTACACATCCTACTTGATACAGAAGCTGCCTCTTGAACTACCATTAAACAATTAGAAAGCTGACCCATTTAACACAGGCACTCATATCCCTGAATTCTGTTTCTAGACAGAAATTATTTATTGTTATTATTATTATTGTTTATTTGTACAGCGCCACAAAATTCTGTAGAAATTCATCTAAGCCATATTTAAATTTATCTAAGGTATTAGCAGCCAGTGCCTTTTATGAAATGAGTGCCACTATTTGATTGCTCTTACTGGAGATTAAATCTCCTTTATTTTGATTATAGGTAGTTCATGTTTATGAACTAAGGTCTAGATTTGGAGTTTGGCGGTAGCCGTGAAAACCAGCGTTAGAGGCTCCTAACGCTGGTTTTAGGCTACTGCCGGTATTTGGAGTCAGTCAAAAAAGGGTCTAACGCTCACTTTTCAGCCGCGACTTTTCCATACCGCAGATCCCCTTACGTCAATTGCGTATCCTATCTTTTCAATGGGATTTTTCTATCTCTGGTATTTAGAGTCGTGGCTGAAGTGAGCGTTAGAAATCTAACGACAAAACTCCAGCCGCAGAAAAAATTCAGTAGTTAAGAGCTTTCTGGGCTAACGCCGGTTCATAAAGCTCTTAACTACTGTACTCTAAAGTACACTAACACCCATAAACTACCTATGTACCCCTAAACCGAGGCCCCCACACATCGCCGCCACTCGATTTAATTTTTTTAACCCCTAATCTGCCGACCGCCACCTACGTTATCCTTATTTACCCCTAATCTGCTGCCCCTAACACCGCCGACCCCTATCTTATATTTATTAACCCCTAACCTGCCCCCCACAACGTTGCAGCCAGCTACCTACAATAATTAACCCCTAATCTGCCGACCGCAAAGAGCCGCCACCTACATTATAGCTATGTACCCCTAATCTGCTGCCCCTAACACCGCCAACCCCTATATTATATTTATTAACCCCTAATCTGCCCCCCTCAATGTCGCCTCCACCTGCCTACACTTATTAACCCCTAATCTGCCGAGCGGACCTGAGCGCTACTATAATAAAGTTATTAACCCCTATTCCGCCTCACTAACCCTATAATAAATAGTATTAACCCCTAATCTGCCCTCCCTAACATCGCCGGCACCTAACTTCAATTATTAACCCCTAATCTGCCGACTGGAGCTCACCGCTATTCTAATAAATGTATTAACCCCTAAAGCTAAGTCTAACCCTAACACTAACACCCCCCTAAGTTAAATATAATTTTAATCTAACTAAATTAATTAACTCTTATTAAATAAATTATTCCTATTTAAAGATAAATACTTACCTGTAAAATAAACCCTAATATAGCTACAATATAAATTATATTTATATTATAGCTATTTTAGGATTAATATTTATTTTACAGGTAACTTTGTAATTATTTTAACCAGGTACAATAGCTATTAAATAGTTAAGAACTATTTAATAGCTAAAATAGTTAAAATAATTACAAATTTACCTGTAAAATAAATCCTAACCTAAGTTACAATTAAACCTAACACTACACTATCAATAAATTAATTAAATAAAATACCTATAATTATCTACAATTAAACCTAGCACTACACTATCAATAAATAAATTAAATACACCTACTCTAAGCCCCCTAATAAAATAACAAAGCCCCTCAAAATAAAAAAATGCCCTACCCTATTCTAAATTACTAAAGTTCAAAGCTCTTTTACCTTACCAGCCATGAACAGGGCCCTTTGCGGGGCATGCCCCAAGAAGTTCAGCTCTTTTGCCTTTAAAAAACATACAATACCCCCCCCCCAACATTACAACCCACCACCCACATACCCCTAATCTAACCCAAGCCCCCCTTAAATAAACCTAACACTAAGCCCCTGAAGATCTCCCTACCTTGAGTCGTCTTCACCCAGCCGAGCCAAATTCTTCATCCAAGCGGAGCAAGAAGAGGTCCTCCATCCGGTAGAAGTCTTCATCCAAGCGGGGCAGAAGAGGTCTTCCATCCGATTGAAGTCTTCATCCAAGAGGCATCTTCTATAGTCATCCATCCGGAGTGGAGCGGCAGCATCCTGAAGACCTCCGACGCGGAACATCCATCCTGGCCGACGACTGAACGACGAATGACGGTTCCTTTAAATGACGTCATCCAAGATGGCGTCCCTCGAATTCCGATTGGCTGATAGGATTCTATCAGCCAATCGGAATTAAGGTAGGAATATTCTGATTGGCTGATGGAATCAGCCAATCAGAATCAAGTTCAATCCGATTGGCTGATCCAATCATCCAATCAGATTGAGCTCGCATTCTATTGGCTGTTCCGATCAGCCAATAGAATGCGAGCTCAATCTGATTGGCTGATTCAATCAGCCAATCAGATTTTTCCTACCTTAATTCCGATTGGCTGATAGAATCCTATCAGCCAATCGGAATTCGAGGGACGCCATCTTGGATGACGTCATTTAAAGGAACCTCATTCGTCGTTCAGTCGTCGGCCAGGATGGATGTTCCGCGTCGGAGGTCTTCAGGATGCTGCCGCTCCGGATGGATGACGATAGAAGATGCCTCTTGGATGAAGACTTCAATCGGATGGAAGACCTCTTCTGCCCCGCTTGGATGAAGACTTCTACCGGATGGAGGACCTCTTCTTGCTCCGCTTGGATGAAGAATTTGGCTCGGCTGGGTGAAGACGACTCAAGGTAGGGAGATCTTCGGGGGCTTAGTGTTAGGTTTATTTAAGGGGGGTTTGGGTTAGATTAGGGGTATGTGGGTGGTGGGTTGTAATGTTGGGGGAGGGGTATTGTATGTTTTTTTTTACAGGCAAAAGAGCTGAACTTCTTGGGGCATGCCCCGCAAAGGGCCCTGTTCAGGGCTGGTAAGGTAAAAGAGCTTTGAACTTTAGTAATTTAGAATAGGGTAGGGCATTTTTTTATTTTGGGGGGCTTTGTTATTTTATTAGGGGGCTTAGAGTAGGTGTAATTAGTTTAAAATTGTTGTAATATATTTCTAATGTTTGTAAATATTTTTTTATTTTTTGTAACTTAGTTCTTTTTTATTTTTTGTACTTTAGTTAGTTTAATTCATTGTATTTATTTGTAGGAATTGTATTTAATTTATTTATTGATAGTGTAGTGTTAGGTTTAATTGTAGATAATTATAGGTATTTTATTTAATTAATTTATTGATAGTGTAGTGTTAGGTTTAATTGTAACTTAGGTTAGGATTTATTTTACAGGTAAATTTGTAATTATTTTAACTATTTTAGCTATTAAATAGTTCTTAACTATTTAATAGCTATTGTACCTGGTTAAAATAATTACAAAATTACCTGTAAAATAAATATTAATCCTAAAATAGCTATAATATAATTATAATTTATATTGTAGCTATATTAGGATTTATTTTACAGGTAAGTATTTATCTTTAAATAGGAATAATTTATTTAATAAGAGTTAATTAATTTCGTTAGATTAAAATTATATTTAATTTAGGGGGGTGTTAGTGTTAGGGTTAGACTTAGCTTTAGGGGTTAATACATTTATTAGAATAGCGGTGAGCTCCAGTCGGCAGATTAGGGGTTAATAATTGAAGTTAGGTGTCAGCGATGTTAGGGAGGGCAGATTAGGGGTTAATACTATTTATTATAGGGTTAGTGAGGCGGATTAGGGGTTAATAACTTTATTATAGTAGCGCTCAGGTCCGGTCGGCAGATTAGGGGTTAATAAGTGTAGGCAGGTGGAGGCGACGTTGTGGGGGGCAGATTAGGGGTTAATAAATATAATATAGGGGTCAGCGGTGTTAGGGGCAGCAGATTAGGGGTACATAGGGATAATGTAAGTAGCGGCGGTTTACGGAGCGGCAGATTGGGGGTTAATAATAATATGCAGGGGTCAGCGATAGTGGGGGCGGCAGATTAGGGGTTAATAAGTGTAAGGCTAGGGGTGTTTAGACTCGGGGTACATGTTAGAGTGTTAGGTGCAGACGTAGGAAGTGTTTCCCCATAGCAAACAATGGGGCTGCGTTAGGAGCTGAACGCGGCTTTTTTGCAGGTGTTAGGTTTTTTTTCAGCTCAAACAGCCCCATTGTTTCCTATGGGGGAATCGTGCACAAGCACGTTTTTGAGGCTGGCCGCGTCCGTAAGCAACTCTGGTATCGAGAGTTGCATTTGCGTTAAATATGCTCTACGCTCCTTTTTTGGAGCCTAACGCTGACATTATATGGACTCTCAATACCAGAGTTATTTTAAAGGAGCGGGTCCTTACCGACAAAACTCTAAATCTAGCCGTAAGTAACCAGGAATTGATTTCCCTTGCTGAAAGAAAACTCTCTATATTCAGACCTTGATGAAAACGCAGTTTGTTTTTCAAAGTGGGAAGCACTGCTAGTAGATAAATTAATTAACAGTACCAAGCACTTACACCTGCCATATAATATTGGCAATACAAGTCTCGGGAACACATTTTGGGCATATGGTTATTGTTACAACACTTCATCAAATAATATGTGAACCCATCCAATAATAATAACAATATTCCAGTAGGAGTTAATTATATTTAAATAATACACAATACATATATATATTTATACATATATATATATATATATATATATACATACACCAAATGTTGGGCACAAAAGGTAGCATTTCATATGGTTGTCTAGCCAGTAGAGGTCTAATAACAAAGCAATACATAAAAAATATGTTGCATACCATTTTAATTAGAGGTAAAGCTTCCTATACAGAACAGTATTGCAAATACAGACATCTTCCAGCCATAGAAAGTGCAACCCTGCTAAATATCTATATCTATCTATTATTTTTTTAACAATGTATTCATATTAATTGCATTTATTCATTCAATTTGTATCCTCATTGATAGATGAAAAAGTAAAACCCCAAAAAGTTGATTTCTAAAGAAAAAGAATAACTGTATTACTAAATAATATATATATATATATATAAATAGATGATCCAAGTAGATGCACTCCATATAACACTGTTCATAAATGCCACAGTGCTTTATAATGAATTCCAGTAGCGTAGCAAAAATAAGCACTCATTGGTCTTTATAATAAAACTTCACATTTCATGTATAAAATTTAAAAACAGAGCATAATGTTTCGAGACCACATTGGTCCATTTGTCAAATGCAGATACAATCCCCCAAAAATCTTACCTGGTAAGATTTATCTGTGCTATATATAATCAGCTTTCAGGTTCACACTTTAAAATACTTCAGTGGTTACTAGAAAGGAATATATAAGGTTATAAATAAATAAGATATATTAAGATTATTAATATTGTTAAAATATTAAGATATTATTAAGATATTAATATTGTTTTTTATATGGGGTTATCTATTTAATAGAGTAAAGTTGTATTAGACAATATGTTGGCAAGACATCCAGAACTGTGAGTCAACCGTCATGTGCTGTAGAAAAACTTAACTCTAATCATTCAATTCTCATCTGGTTGCTGTGATTAGTTAAGGACAAATTTAAATGTGCTTGTGTTCTGAGCTAACCAATCAACATGTAAAATCATGCTGAGGCTTCAAGTAGATATACTATACTTAAGTATGAAGGATGTAATCTAGCCTCTAAGGAAGAGTTGGAACTTAAAGGGGCAATTTAGCACAAAAATGACATGCTCTTAACAAATAGTTAAAGTACCACTAGGTACCACAAGCAAAGACCGCTGCTGACCCAATCGGTAGTCCAAGCATGAAAACGTATATAAAGGTTGCACTTCCAATAAAGTGAAAAGGCACCTTTATTGAGATAAACACATCAGCAACATTTTGGGGCTTCTGCCCCTTTATCAAGCTAACAAATGTGAAAACAACACACACATTTAAACCCCATCCATTAAAAGAGAGGCCAATCATCTATTATCTAGTAGGTGTGTATCTTAATGACACCACATTAACTCTTTATACCTTTTCCATTATTGACCTATGCCCAAATCTGGATAAATTAATATGACCCAATCAAAAGTGGCAGTCACAAAGCTGGGTCATACAACCACCACTGCTAATATTCACCTAGATTACGAGTTTTGCATTGCGGCTTTTAACACTGAAAAAATGGCAGTTTCAGCGTAAAAGCAGTAACACACTATTAGGAGTCGTGTCGGTATATCTATATCACATCATAAGTATTTTAGCCTGTAACGCAACATCAATCCCTCACTCAAAAAAATGAAGTTTTTGTGTGGTATTTCCATAGCGCCGGTATTACAGGTTGTGCAGTGAAGCTAAAATGCTTGCATTACAGCCTATACCAGCACAATCCATACCTCCATCTGAGAGCAGTAGTTATGGATTTTGTGTAACAAAAACGTTTCACAAAACTCATAACTAAACTGTTACAAAGTACACTAACACCCATAAACTACCTATTAACCCCTAAACCGCCACCCTCCCGCATCACAAACACTATATTAAACCTATTAACCCCTAATCTGCTGCCCATTGCCAACACTATATAAATATATTAACCTCTATTCCGCCACACCACCACATCGCCGCCACTATAATAAAGTTATTAACCATTATTCTGCCGCTCCCCAACATCTCCGTCACTAAATAAAACTATTAACCCCTAAACCGCTGGCCCCCCACATTGTAAAAAACTAAATTAAACTATTAACCCCTAAGCCTAACAACCCCTAAGCCTAACACCCCCTAACTTTAAACTGAAATTACAATATAACTATATTTAAATAAATAAAAACTTACATGTGGAATAAAAATAAACCTAACATTAAACTATAAATTAACCTAACATAACTAATCTAATAAAATAAAAAATACTACCAATTAAAATATCTAAATTACAAATTTAAACAAACCTAACACAATGTAAAATCTAAATTACAACTAACAAAAAACCAAATCCTACAAAAAAATCTAAATTTACCAAAAATAATTAACAATAAAATCACGAAAAATAAAAAACACTAAGATTACAAAAAAATAAACAAAATTATCAAAAATAAAAACAGTTACACCTAATCTAATAGCCTTATAAAAAATAAAAAAGCCCCCCAAAATAAAAACACCCCTAGCCTACAATAAACTCTTAAAAGGGTATCCCCAATATTAAAACCCACCACCCAACCAACCCCCAAAATAAAAAACCTAACTATTAAAAACCTAAGCTACTCATTGCCCCAAAGGGGCATTTGTATGGGCATTGCCCTTAAAAGGGCATTCAGCTCTTTTTCAAAGCCCAAAGCCCTAATCTAAAAAAAAACAAAAAAATAACATTAACCCCAAAAGATCTACTCATGGTTTCTGAAGTCCAGATATCCATCTCCATCCAGGCAGCGAGGTCTTCATCCAGACGTTGAGGTATTCATCCAGGGGGGCGTCTTCTATCTTCATCCTGGCTGCGCAGAGCGGAGCTATCCTGGATCCCATCCTGCACAGAGCGTCCTCTTCATACGGTTGCCACCGTACACTGAAGTTGAATGCAAGGTAGCCATTTCAAAACGGCGTACATTGCATTCCTATTGGCTGATTTGATTCTTCAAATTGAAATCAGCCAAAAGGATGAGAGCTTCTGAAATCCTATTGGCTGTTCAAATAGGATTTCAGTCGCTCTCATCATATTGGCTGATTTGAATTTGAAGAATCAAATCAGCCAATAGGAATGCAAGGTAAGCCATTTTGAAACGACTACCTTGCATTCAACTTCAGTGTATGGAGGCAACCGTATGAAGAGGATGCTCCACGCAGGATGGGATCCAGGATAGCTCCACTCCGCGCCGCCGGGATGAAGAAAGAAGACACCCCCAGGATGGAGATGGATGTCCGGACTTCAGAAACCGTGAGTAGATCTTCTGGGGTTAGTGTTAGGTTTATTGGGGGGTTGGGTGTTTTTTTTTTAGATTAGGACTTTGGGCTTTGAAAAAGAGCTAAATGCCCTTTTAAGGGCAATTAAAAAGAGCTTAATGCCCTTTTAAGGGCAATGCCCATACAAATGCTCCTTTAGGGGCAATGGGTAGCTTAGTTTTTTTTTTTTAAAGTTAGGTTTTTTATTTTGGGGGGGTTGGTTGTATGGTGGGTTTTACTGTTGGGGGGACTTTGTATTTTTTGTATTGTATTTTTTTAAGGGCTATTGGTAGTTTATTGTAGGTTAGGGGGTGTTTTTATTTTGGGGGGCTTTTTTATTTTTATAGCGCTATTAGATGAGATGTCATTGGTTGTCATTGGTTTTATTTTTTATAATTTTGTTTATTTTTTGTAATCTTAGTTTTTTTTATTTTTCGTGATTTTAGTGTTAATTTTTTTTGGTAAACTTACGCCTAGATTTAGAGTTTGGCTCCTAACGCTGCTTTTTACCGCCTGCTGGTATTTAGAGTCAGTCAGGAAAGGGTCTAACGCTCACTTCCAAGCCGCGACTTTTTCATACCGCAGATCCCCTTACGCCAATTGCGTATCCTATCTTTTCAATGGGATCTTCCTAACGCTGGTATTTAGAGTCTTGGCTGATGTGAGCGGTAGAGCCTCTACCAACAAGACTCCATCCGCAGGAAAAAGTCAGTAGTTAAGAGCTTTCTGGGCTAACACCGGTTTATAAAGCTCTTAACTACTGTGCTCTAAAGTACACTAACACCCATAAACTACCTATGTACCCCTAAACCGAGGCCCCCCCGCACATCGTCGCCACTTTAATAAAAAAATTTAACCCCTAATCTGCCGACCGCACACCGCCACCACCTACATTATCCCAATGAACCCCTAATCTGCTGTCCCCAACATTGCCGACACCTACATAATATTTATTAACCCCTAATCTGCCCCCCCCAACATCGCTACCTTACCTACACTTATTAACCCCTAATCTGCCGACCGGACCTCGCCGCCACTATAATAAATGTATTAACCCCTAAAGCTAAGTCTTACCTGTAAAATAAACCCTAATATAGCTACAATATAATGAATAGTTACATTGTAGCTATTTTAGGATTTATATTTATTTTACAGGCAACTTTGTATTTATTTTTACTAGGTACAATAGCTATTAAATAGTTATTTACTATTTAATAGCTGCCTAGTTAAAATAATTACCAAATTACCTGTAAAATAAATCCTAACCTAAGTTACAATTAAACCTAACACTACACTATCAATAAATAAATTAACTACAAGTACCTACAATTACCTACAATTAAATAAACTAAACTAAATTACAAAAAAAAACTAACACTAAATTACAAAAAAAAAAAAAAGATTACAATAATGTTAAGCTAATTACATCTACTCTAAGCCCCCTAATAAAATAACAAAGCCCCCCAAAATAAAAAAAATTCCCTACCCTAATCTAAGTTAAAAAAAGTTAACAGCTCTATTACCTTACCACCCCTTAAAAGGGCTTTTTGCGGGGCATGCCCCAAAGAAATGAGCTCTTTATGCCTGCAAAAAAAAAAACAATACCACCCCCCAACATTACAACCCACCACCCACATACCCCGACTCTAACCCAAACCCCCCATAAATAAACCTAACACTACCCCCCTGAAGATCTCCCTACCTTGAGTCATCTTCACCCAACCGGGCACCGATGGACCAAAAGAGAGCATCCGGAGTGGCAGAAGTCTTCATCATATCCGGGCAGAAGAGGACATCCGGACCGGCAGACATCTTCATCCAATCGGCATCTTCTATCTTCATCCATCCGATGAGGAGCGGCTCCATCTTCAAGACCTCCGGCGCGGAACATCCTTCTTGACCGACGACTAGACGACGAATGAAGGTTCCTTTAAGTGACATCATCCAAGATGGCGTCCCTTGAATTCCGATTGGCTGATAGGATTCTATCAGCCAATTGGAATAAAGGTAGGAAAAATCTGATTGGCTGATTAAATCTAGCCGTTAGATTTTTTAAATTTTTCGTAGGATTTTTTTTTGTTGCAATTTAGATTTAGATTTATTTTTATTTTAACAGGAACATTTTTATTTATTTAAACAGTGGCGTCACTAGGGGGTGCGGGGGGTGCGGGTCACACTTGAGTGACACCCTCCAGGGGGTGACACCACAAAAAAAATATTATTATTATTTTTTTATTATTATTTTATTGAAATTCAAAGAAATACAATGTTGAGATGCATAGATTTTTGTATTAGAGGGGCTGGCATTTGTGAACATTAGTGGGACTGGGGAAGTTGTAGATACACAATTTTTTTGTCCCTTGAGCCAGCGCTGCAATTTCAACAAATAGTTTTCCCGGCTGCTTTTGCTTGTTTGTACCTTGCTCCTCCCCTGCCCAATTTCACTATGAATGTTGTGGGCGTGCCATGGGGCTTGCGAAGTTGCGCTGCTAGCCTAAACCTGCCTGCCTATCTGTGCTCACTGCTCAGTGACATGTGGAGCAGTGGAGTTACTCACTGCTGTGCTGTCTCTCTAAATGGGAACTGGGAAATTGTAAGGGGGATGCCTGGCACCTGACCGCATTACAGTCTGAACTGTCTCTAAAGTGAAGGAGCCACGTATGATGCCCACCAGACCGGTACGGTTACGGTACACTAAGTGCACACTCAAGAGGTAGGAGGGGAGGGAGGGCGGGGGTCTGGGGGTGGGCAGAGTGCAGAGGTGATTGGCCATACGAAGCGGTAGGCACGCAGGCCGGGGCTGTGCACTGACAGACTTGGAACAGAGTCAGAGAGCAGAATTTTCATAGTTTGCGCGCCTAAACCTTTTCTTCAGTGATTTATTTTAGAGTGCTCTGTTTATCTTTCATTTGCTGCTCTGCTGAGCCAGGGAGCAGCTCTAGGCATGAGCTTTATAATTAATGCAGTGCAGTTTACATATTTTGTATGTGTGTGTCTGAGTTTTTGTGTGTGCGTGCCTGAGTTTTTGTGTGTGTGTGTGTGTCTAAATGGTTTTGTGTGTTTGTCTCAGTGTTTTTGTGTGTGTATTTTTGTGTGTGTCTGAGTGTGTTTCCGAGTGTTTGTGTGTGCATCTGAGTATGTTTTGAAGTGTGTCTGAGTGTTTGTATGTGTGTGTGCCTTTGTTTTTGTGTGTGTCTGCTTTCTGGGGGGGGGGGTAACACCATAACTTACCGCACTGGGTGACACCAACCCTAGTGACACCACTGTATTTAAATATAGTTATATTGTAATTTCAATTTAAAGTTAGGGGGGGGTTTAGGTTTAGGGGTTAATAGTTTAATTTAGTGTTTTGCGACTATTAGAGCATGTCATTTTTGCACTATAATGTCAATTTAATTCAATATTTCACAGGCAGATTAATTGTTGAGTTTGCTATTATTGTGACTGATTAATGCACTAATGTGTAGAGTAGTAAATTAAACTGTTTATTTTATTCCCATTTCATTCAGAATATAAATATATAATCTGGTAATTCATTAAACCTAATGTGTTGTTTGTAAGTGATAAACTGTGGAACCATTGATGCATTTCCAGAAAGTCAACTCTATGATTAAATCTATTTCTGATTAAGTTAGTGTTGGGTTTTTTTCAAATATGTAAAGAATATAGTGTGTAGTGGCTCTATAGCCATGAAATGTGGAAATATGTAAATGTGAATGTGAATAATTTAGGTAATGAATATGTTTCTATGGTAAAATGAAAAAAAAAAGTCTCTGTTTCGGCTTGTTATAGCTATAAGATAAGTACCTTGTTTGATATTATAAAGTCTTTGAAACTCCTTTGGTTTACTTTAATCTCATTTTATAATTCAACAAGTTTCCATAAAGAAATGTGTAATTGGTTCAGAATGCTGGAGTTAAATCCAGGGAACACTTTTAGCACTTGTTGCTATTTATAAAAACTACTGTTATTTCCCCATACATGTTCAAGTTATGATTGGCTCCATAGAGGCATGTTATTGATTACATTACTGCAACTGACACAACCATTAATAACCATAAACCTCCTTGGTTTTCCTCCTTAAAGGAACATTAAACACTAAACAATTGCTAGATAGAATGATGAATTCAAAGAAAAGATTAGTCTGAGAATAACATGTAGATGTATTTTTTAAAGTTTCATTAGCTGTTTAAATATTGACAAAATAAGTGTAAAGTTTTAGAGGCAAATTTATCATAGTGCGAGCGGACATGATACAATCGTCCACTGTCGGCATTTATCATTGGATAATCAGTTCTTGTGAACTGCTTGTGCAATGCAGCCCCCTGCAGATTCGCAAACAATTGGCCGCTATTTGACCGGGTTGATTTCTCTCCCCAACTTCAGAGCAGGCAGACAAGTAATGCAGTAGCGGTCTTTAGACTGCTGCTTCATAACTGCTGTTTCCGGCGAGCCATACGGAGCTTGATAATTCACCCCTTAGAGGCCTAATTATCAAGCCATCAAATATGTTGCATTCAACGGCACCAATAGGCTCGCCTGACATCACCTAACATTGCGGCCGCGGACCTGAATACACTCTCCTTATCTATAAAAAAAGCTGTCAAAAAGCCGGGCACCAAGTACGGGGGTGATGAGCAGCGGACTGTTGTTAACTAACAGTCATCGATCTCGCTGCTATTTGGCTTTTTCCCAACTTTATTTATACCCTGTCACTAAACACTGCCACTATACTAAAATGTTTAACCCCTATCCCGCTGCTCCCAGAGCCCACTGCAACTCTAATAAAGTTATTAACCCCTATCCCTCTGCTCCTGGAGCCCACTGGGACTCTAAAGTTATTAACCTCTATCCCGCTGCTCCCGGAGCCCACCACAACTCTATTAAAGTTATTAACCCCTATCCCGCCGCTCCCGGACCCCTCCGCAACTAAATAAATGTATTAACCCCTGGCCTCCCACATCACTGCCACTTACTAAACCTATTAACCCTTAAACCACCAGCCCTCACATCAGCATAAACTAAATTAAAAAAGCTATTAACCCCTAAACCTAACAACCCGCTAACTTTACATTAAATATTAACTCATCCCTATCTTATAATAAATGTAAACTTACCTTTAGAATTAAAATAAACTATATTAAACTATTAATTAACCTACCCTAACTATTAAACTAAAATTACATTAAACTAACAATTAAATTAACTATATTACATATTTTAAAACCCTACTCAAGTTATTTAAATCTACTATTAAAATTACTAAATTACAAAAAAAATAACAACTAAGTTAAAATTTCTAAATTACAAAAAACCACAGTATCAAAAATAAAAAAAGAATTACACCTAATCTAAGAGCACTATCAAAATAAAAAAGCCCCCCCCAAAATAAAAATAAAAACCCTAGCCTACACTAAACTACCAATGGCCCTTAAAGGGGCCTTTTGCAGGGCGTTGCCCCAAAGAAATCAGCTCTTTTAGATGTTAAAAAAACAAACAAATACCCCCCCAACAGTAAAACCCACCATCCACACATGGCTATTCCAATCAGCCAATAGAATGCAAGTTCAATCCTATTGGCTGATTGGATCAGCCAATAGGATGAAAGCTCAATCCTATTGGCTGATGAAAAAATAAATTCCCCTTTAATTCCGATTGTCTGATAGAATTCTATCAGCCAATCGGAATGAAAGAGACGCCATCTTGGATAACGTCATTTAAAGGAAACTTCATTCTTCAAGAGACGTTGTAAGAAGAGGATGTTCCACGCCAGATGTCTTGAAGATGGAGCCGCTCCGTATGGATGAAGATAGAAGATGCCGTCTGGATGAAGACTTCTGCCCACTTGGATGAAGACTTCTGCCGGTTTCACTGAGGACTTCTGCCACTTGGATGAGGATGGATGTCCAGTCTTCGAAAACTGTAAGAGGATCGTCGGCGGTTAGTGTTAGGTTTTTTTAAGGGTTTATTGGGTGGGTTTTAATTTTAGGTTAGGGACTTTTGGCCGTAAAAGAGCTGAATGCCCTTTTAAGGACAATGCCCATACAAATGCCCTTTTCAGGGCAATGGGGAGCTTAGGTTTTTTAGATAGGTTTTTATTTGGGGGTGTTGGTTGTCTGGGTGGTGGGTTTTACTGTTGGGTTTTTAAAAAAAAAAAAAAATTAACAGGTAAAAGAGCTGATTTCTTTGGGGCAATACTCCGCAAAAGGCCCTTTTATGAGCCATTGGTAGTTTAATGTAGGCTAGGTTTTTTTTTTTATTTTGATAGGGCTATTAGATTAGGTGTAATTAGTTTAAATATTTGATCATTTCTTTTTTACTTTGTGTAACTTAGTGTTTTTTTATTTTTTTGTAACTTAAATATGTAATATAGTTAATTTTATTGTTAGTTTAATGTAGTTTTAGTATAATAGTTAGGGTAGGTTAATTAATAGTTTAATATACTGTAGTTTCTTTTAATTCTACAGGTAAATTTAAATTTATTATAAGATAGGGATGAGTTAGCGGCTTGTTAGGTTTAGGGGTTAATAGCTTAATTTAGTTTATGGCGATGTGGGGGGCTGGTGGTTTAGGGGTTAATAATTTTATTACAGTTTCGGCGGGGTCTGGAAGTGGCGGGATATGGGTTAATACATTTATTTTGATGTGGTGGGGTCCGGGAGCAGCGGGATAGGGGTTAATACATTTATTTAGTTGCAGTGGGGTCTGGGAGAGGCAGGATAGGGGTTAATACATTTATTTAGTTGCGGTGGGGTCAGAGAGCGGCGGGATATGGGGTTACTACATATATTTAGTTGCAGTGGGGTCCGGGAGTGGTTGGATAGGGGTTAATACATTTATTTAGTTGTCGTGGGGTCTGGGAGTGGTGGGCTAGGGGTTAATACTTTTAGTTAGTGGTGGTGGGATCCGGGAGCGGTGGGATATGGGTTAATATATTTATTTAGTTACAGTGGGATCCAGGAGCGGCGGGATAGGGGTTAATAACATTATGTAGGTGGTGGCGATGTCGGGGGGCGACAGATTAGGGGTGTTTAGACTCAGGGCTTATGTTAGGGTGTTAGGTGTAAACGTAATTTATTTTCTACCATAGAAATCAATGGGATATCGGCAGCATCGAACATAAGCTTTCGCTGCTTTCAGACTCCCATTGATTCCTAAGGCATCCGTGGCCTCCAGGGTGGCGGATTGAAAATTAGACATGTGCGATTCGTTTCGGATTGATTCGAAAATTCGGAAAATTCTGTAAATTCGGAAATTCGGACCAATTCGAATTTCCGAATTAAAATACTTCCGAATCTACCGAATGAATCTGAATTAGCTGCCGAATCTACAGAATAAATCCGAATTAGCTCTGTAAATTCGGCATTCCCCCATAGGAAACAATGGGGCAGTTTTGGCTGAAAAAAAACCTAACACCTGCAAAAAAGCAGCGTTCAGCTCTTAACGCAGCCCCATTTTTCCTATGGGGAAACACTAAGTCTACACCTAACACCCTAACATGAACCCAGAGTCTAAACACCCCTAATCTGCCGCCCCCGCTATCGTTGACACCTTCATTATACTATTAACCACTAATCTGCCGCTCCGGACACCGCCGCCACCTACATTATCCCTATGAACCCCTAATCTGTTGCCCCCAACATCGCCGACACCTACATAATATTTATAAACCCCTAATCTGCCCCCCCAATGTCGCCGCAACCTAACTACAAGTATTAACCCCTAATCTACCGACCGGACATCGCAGCCACTATAATAAATGTATTAACCCCTAAACCTAAGTCTAACCCTAACCCTAACACCCCCCTAACTTAAATATAATTTAAATAAAACTAAATAAAGTTACTATAATTAAATAAATTAATCCTATTTAAAACTAAATAAATACTTACCTGTAAAATAAACCCTTATATAGCTACAATATAACTAATAGTTACAGTGTAGCTATTTTAGGATTTATATTTATTTTACAGGCAACTTTGTATTTATTTTAACTAGGTACAATAGTTATTAAATAGTTATTATTTATTTAATAACTTCCTAGTTAAAATAAATACAAATTTACCTGTAAAATAAATCCTAACCTAAGTTATAATTACACCTAACACTACACTATCATTAAATTAATTAAATAAATTAATCCTATTTAAAACTAAATACCTACCTGTAAAATAAACCCTAATATAGCTACAATATAACTATTAGTTACATTGTAGCTATTTTAGGATTCATATTTATTTTACAGGCAACTTTGTATTTATTTTAACTAGGTACAATAGCTATTAAATAGTTATTAACTATTTAATAACTTCCTAGTTAAAATAAATACAAGTTTACCTGTAAAATAAATCCTAACCTAAGTTACAATTAAACCTAACACTACACTATCATTAAATAAATTAAATAAATTAACTACAAGTACCTACAATTAAATAAACTAAGCTAAAGTACAAAAAAAACCCACTAAATTACAAAAAATAAAAAAAGATTACAATAATTTTAAGCTAATTACACCTACTCTAAGCCCCCTAATAAAATAACAAAGCCCCCCAAAATAAAAAAATGCCCTACCCTATTCTAAAATAAAAAGTTAACAGCTCTATTACCTTACCAGCCCTTAAAAGGGCCTTTTGCGGAGCATGCCCCAAAGAAAACAGCTCTTTTGCCTGTAAAAAAAACACAATACCACCCCCCAACATTAAAACCCACCACCCACATACCCCTACTCTAACCCAAACCCCCCTTAAATAAACCTAACACTACCCCCCTGAAGATCTCCCTACCTTGAGTCGTGTTCACCCAGCTGGGCCGAAGTCTTCATCCGATGGGGCAGAAGAGGATATCCAGACCGGCAGAAGTCTTCATCCAAGCGGGACAAGAAGACGTCTTCCACCCATCAGAAGTCTTCATCCAGGCGGCATCTTCTATCTTCATCCATCTGGAGCGAAGCGGCAGCATCCTGAAGACATCTGACGCGGAGCATCCTCTTCTTTCTTGATCCGACGACTAAATGACGGTACCTTTAAGTGACATCATCCAAGATGGCGTCCCTTGAATTCCGATTAGCTGATAGGATTCTATCAGCCAATCGGAATTAAGGTAGGAAAAATCTGATTGGCTGATTCAATCAGCCAATCAGATTGAAGTTCAATCCGATTGGCTGATCCAATCAGCCAATCAGATTGAGCTCGCATTCTATTGGCTGATCGGAACAGCCAATGGATGAAGACTTCTGATGGATGGAAGACCTCTTCTTGCCCCGCTTGGATGAAGACTTCTGCTGGTCTGGATGTCCTCTTCCGCCCCATCGGATGAAGACTTCGGCCCGGCTAGGTGAACATGACTCAAGGTAGGGAGATCTTCAGGGGGTAGTGTTAGGTTTATTTAAGTGGGGGTTAGAGTAGGGGTATGTGGGTGGTGGGTTGTAATGTTGGGGGGTGGTATTGTGTTTTTTTTACAGGCAAAAGAGCTGTTTTCTTTGGGGCATGCCCCGCAAAAGGCCCTTTTAAGGGCTGGTAAGGTAATAGAATATTTTTGAATAGGGTAGGGCATTTTTTATTTGGGGGGGCTTTGTTATATTATTAGGGGGCTTAGAGTAGGTGTAATTAGCTTAAAATTCTTGTAATCTTTTTTTTATTTTTTGTAATTTAGTGTAGTTTATTTAATTGTAGGTAATTGTAGGTACTTGTAGTTAATTTATTTATTAAATTTATTTAATGATAGTGTAGGGTTTAATTGTAACTTAGGTTAGGATTTATTTTACAGGTAATTTTATTTTAAATTAGGCTTGCCACAATTACGCTGCGGAATTCCAGAGTATTTGCGGTTGACGGCTTGATAAATATCCCTCTTAGGCCTAGATTTGGAGTTTTGTCGGTAAGGACCCGCGTAGCTAACGCCGGCTTTTTTTTCTGGCCGCACCATAAAAATAACTCTGGTATTGAGAGTCCACATAAAGGCTGCGTTAGGCTCCAAAAAAGGAGCGTAGAGCATTTTTAACGCAGCTTCAACTCTCAATACCAGAGTTGCTTAGGCAAGCGGCCAGCCTCAAAAACGTGCTTGTGCACGATTCCCCCATAGAAAACAATGGGGCTGTTTGAGCTGAAAAAAAACCTAACACCTGCAAAAAAGCCGCGTTCAGCTCTTAACGCAGCCCCATTGTTTGCTATGCGGAAACACCTCCTAAGTCTGCACCTAACACCCTAACATGTACCCCGAGTCTAAACACCCCAAACCTTACACTTATTAACCCCTAATCTGCCGTCCCCGCTATCGCTGACACCTGCATTTTATTTTTAACCCCTAATCTGCCGCTCCGTAAACCGCCGCTACTTACATTATCCTTATGTACCCCTAATCTGCTGCCCCTAGCACCGCCGACCCCTATATTATATTTATTAACCCCTAATCTGCCCCCCACAACGTCGCCTCCACCTGCCTACACTTATTAACCCCTAATCTGCCGACCGGACCGCACCGCTATTATTATAAAGTTATTAACCCCTAATCCGCCTCACTAACCCTATAATAAATAGTATTAACCCCTAATCTGCCCTCCCTAACATCGCCGACACCTAACTTCAAACATTAACCCCTAATCTGCCGACCGGAGCTCACCGCTATTCTAATAAATGTATTAACCCCTAAAGCTAAGTCTAACCCTAACACTAACACCCCCCTTAAGTTAAATATAATTTTATTCTAACAAAATAAATTAACTCTTATTAAATAAATTATTCCTATTTAAAGCTAAATACTTACCTGTAAAATAAATCCTAATATAGCTACAATATAAATTATAATTACATTGTAGCTATTTTAGGATTAATATATATTTTACAGACAACTTTGTAATTATTTTAACCAGGTACAATAGCTATTAAATAGTTAAGAACTATTTAATAGTTACCTAGTTAAAATAATTACAAAATTACCTGTAAAATAAATCCTAACCTAAGTTACAATTAAACCTAACACTATACTATCATTAAATTAATTAAATAAAATACCTACAATTACCTACAATTAAACCTAACACTACACTATCAATACATTAATTAAATACAATACCTACAAATAAATACATTTAAATAAACTAACTAAAGTACAAAAAATAAAAAAGAACTAAGTTACAAAAAATAAAAAAATATTTACAAACATAAGAAAAATATTACAACAATTTTAAACTAATTACACCTACTCTAAGCCCCCTAATAAAATAACAAAGCCCCCCAAAATAAAAAAAATGCCCTACCCTATTCTAAATTACTAAAGTTCAGCCAATCGGATTGAACTTGATTCTGATTGGCTGATTCCATCAGCCAATCAGAATATTCCTACCTTAATTCCGATTGGCTGATAGAATCCTATCAGCCAATCGGAATTTGAGGGATGCCATCTTGGATGACGTCATTTAAAGGAACCGTCATTCGTCGTTCAGTCGTCGGCCAGGATGGATGTTCCGCGTCGGAGGTCTTCAGGATCCTGCCGCTCCGCTCCGGATGGATGACCATAGAAGATCCCGCTTGGATGAAGACTTCAATCGGATGGAAGACCTCTTCTGCCCCGCTTGGATGAAGACTTCAGCGGATCATGGACCTCTTCAGCTCCCGCTTGGATGATGACTTCAGCCGGATCATGGACCTCTTCAGCCCCCCCACTTGGGCTTGGATCAGGACATCGAAGGAGCTCTTCTGGACCGATCGGTGAACCTGGCAGGGTGAAGACAAGGTAGGAAGATCTTCAGGGGCTTAGTGTTAGGTTTATTTTAGGGGGGTTTGGGTTAGATTAGGGGTATGTGGGTGGTGGGTTGTAATGTTGGGGGGGGGTATTGTATGTTTTTTTTTACAGGCAAAAGAGCTGAACTTCTTGGGGCATGCCCCGCAAAGGGCCCTGTTCAGGGCTGGTAAGGTATAAGAGCTTTGAACTTTAGTAATTTAGAATAGGGTAGGGCATTTTTTTATTTTGGGGGGCTTTGTTATTTTATTAGGGGGCTTAGAGTAGGTGTAATTAGTTTAAAATTGTTGTAATATTTTTCTTATGTTTGTAAATATTTTTTTATTTTTTGTAACTTAGTTCTTTTTTATTTTTTGTACTTTAGATAGTTTATTTCATTGTAGTTATTTGTAGGTATTGTATTTAATTTATTTATTGATAGTGTAGTGTTAGGTTTAATTGTAGATAATTATAGGTATTTTATTTAATTAATTTATTGATAGTGTAGTGGTAGGTTTAATTGTAACTTAGGTTAGGATTTATTTTACAGGTAAATTTGTAATTATTTTAACTATTTTAGCTATTAAATAGTTCTTAACTATTAAATAGCTATTGTACCTGGTTAAAATAAATACAAAGTTACCTGTAAAATAAATATTAATCCTAAAATAGCTACAATGTAATTATAATTTATATTGTAGCTATATTAGGATTTATTTTACAGGTAAGTATTTAGCTTTAAATAGGAATAATTTATTTAATAAGAGTTAATTTCGTTAGATTAAAATTATATTTAACTTAGGGGGGTGTTAGTGTTAGGGTTAGACTTAGCTTTAGGGGTTAATACATTTATTAGAATAGCAGTGAGCTCCGGTCGGCAGATTAGGGGTTAATAATTGAAGTTAGGTGTCGGCGATGTTAGGGAGGGCAGATTAGGGGTTAATACTATTTATTATAGGGTTAGTGAGGCAGATTAGGGGTTAATAACTTTATTATAGTAGCGGTGCGGTCCGCTCGGCAGATTAGGGGTTAATAAGTGTAGGCAGGTGGAGGCGACGTTGAGGGGGGCAGATTAGGGGTTAATATATATAATATAGGGGTCGGCGGTGTTAGGGGTAGCAGATTAGGTGTACATAAGTATAACGTAGGTGGCGGTCGGCAGATTAGGGGTTAAAAAAATGTAATCGAGTGGCGGCGATGTGGGGGGACCTCGGTTTAGGGGTACATAGGTAGTTTATGGGTCTTAGTGTACTTTAGAGTACAGTAGTTAAGAGCTTTATGAACCGGCGTTAGCCCAGAAAGCTCTTAACTACTGACTTTTTTCCTGCGGCTGGAGTTTTGTCGTTAGATGTCTAACGCTCACTTCAGACACGACTCTAAATACCGGAGTTAGAAAAATCCCATTGAAAAGATAGGATACGCAATTGACGTAAGGGGATCTGCGGTATGGAAAAGTTGCGGCTGAAAAGTGAGCGTTAGACCCTATTTTGAGTGACTCCAAATACCGGAGGTAGCCTAAAACCAGCGTTAGGAGCCTCTAACGCTGGTTTTCACGGCTAACGCCAAACTCCAAATCTAGGCCTTAATGTCTATAAAACTATGGGAGCTGCCATGTTGTAACTTAAGCTACCTTCTCTGTTGTGGCCAATTAGAGACAGTTATAAATAGGTCACTAGAGTGTGCAGCCAATGGCTGTGCAGAATATAACAGTGTTCTGCACTTCCATTTCTAACAGGAACTGAAAAACTCCCAATTTCAGAATAGAATTTATAGAAAAGGGGACAAAAAATGTTTTAGTATATTGCAGAGTTTTTTTTATAAATACGATTTATCACTTTATATTACAATCTCTAAGTGTTTAATGTCCTTTTAAAGGAACATAAAACCCAAATGTTTTCTTTCATGAATCAATAGGGCACATTATTTTAAACAACTTTCCAATTTGCTTCTATGATCTAATTTGTATAGTTCTCTTGATATCCCTTTTTTTTAAAGGATAGCTAGGTATGCTATGGAGCTGCTGATTGGTGGCTTCACATATATGCCTCATGTTATTGGCTTTCAGCTATCTGCCAGTAGTGCATTTCTGCTTCTTTAACAAAGGATACAGAGAGACTAAAACAAATTAGATAAAATAAGTAAATTGGAAAGTGGTTTAAAATTGTATTCTCTATCCGAATCATGAAAAAAAATTGAGTCTCATGTCCCTTTAACATTAATAATTATTTTTGCCATTACACTTTGTATAATAAAAAATTAAAGAGATATTGTAATCAAAAAGATTTTATTATTCATATGAAAGAGCATAGATTCAACATGTGTATATTTCTATTGCATGAATTAATACGTCATTGCTCATATTAAATTTAAACTTACATGCCAGTATCAAATGTGCATTTCCTGATAATGACATATCTATTTCCTACTTTCCTACTATTCCTTTATTAAACATTTTTCCTACAAAATTGGCAATTAAATATTTTGAAAAGAGAGATTAAAGAACCCCTACTTTGTGCTATGAAGATGTCCCTTTCAAACATTATACTTTCTGAAAAGGTAAAAAAGGACAATAAGAAACAATAATTAAACTTTTTATTTAATATTTTTAAGAAATAAAATTATCACTTCACTGACTTTATCTTTGGTTTGTTTTTTGTGTGTCTAAAATGCAAGTAGTAGTCAATATTTATTTAAAACAACAACTATCACCTTTCTGATTACCGTACTGTACTATCTGAGGGTACTACGTAAATAAAAAATTAGGAATTATATAAAAATACCTTTAAATTGCATGTATAAGCCGTGTTATCACATGTACATATTGCTTAAATTACATAAGATATTGTTGTTTACACTTGGTCCCATTCCTTCTACAAACTGTCCCATTTTACAAATTTTCAAAAATCCAAATTATTCTAAAATTTTGCAGTTTGGTTAAAGGGTTTTTAAGCTGTATAACAAATCATTTTGTACCAAGTTTATTGCTTTAAGAAAGACTGCCTGAAACTGTTTTCCAGATTACGAGCATTTTAAAGGGACAGTATACACTAACTTTTGTATAACTGCATGTAATAGATACTACTATACAGAAGAACATGCACAGATTCTGATCTAAAAATCCAGGGCGCGATCCAATATACGGCGTAGTTTGTGGCGCAAGCGAGGGAACCCGCGTTGCCCGCAGTTTCAGCTCGCATCTCGAGCTATCCAATATACGGCGCCGTCAGTTCCTAACCTGCCGTAAGTCGGATAAACCAGCGATGTCCAGAAATCTGTGCAAGTACAAATTTCTGGCGTCGCCAGTGACTTACGGCACGTTAGAAACTGCCGGTGCCTACAAAACCTGACTAAAGTCTAAATCACCTGCACTGTATAACACGCCTCCCTAACATAGCCCGACATGTCTAACCCTCTATCCGCTATCCCCCCTCACTATCCTAACAATAAAATATGTATTAACCCCTAAACCGCCGCTCCCAAACCTCGCCGCAACCTAATAAAGTTATTAACCCCTAAACCGCCACTCCCGGACCCCCGCCAGCTATATTAAATCTATAACCCCCTAAAGTGAGCCCCTACCCCGCCGCCATCTATATTAAATTATTTAACCCCTAAAATACTAAACTATCCCTACCACTAAACCTAAGTCTAACCCTACAAATAGCCCTGAAAAGGGCTTTTTGCGTGGCATTACCCCAAAGTAAACTGCTCTTTTGCCAGCCCTTAAAAGGGCTTTTGGCGGGGCTTTGTCACAAAGTAATCAGCTCTTTTGCCTACAATCTAAATCCCCCTACACCGCTGCCACCTATAATAAATGTATTAACCCCTAATCTAATCCCCCTACACCGCCGCCAGCTATACTAACTATATTAACCCTAATTATATTAGGGTTAATATAGTTAATATCGTTATTATAATATATATATATATATATATATATATATATATATATATATATATTAAGTATAACAACCCTATCTAACTCTAACATCCCTAACTAAACTCTTATTAAAATAAATCTAATATTAATATTATTAATTAAAATATTCCTATTTAAATCTAAATACTTACCTATAAAATAAACCCTAAGAGAGCTACAATATAATTAATAATTACATTGTAGCTATGTTAGGGTTTATATTTATTTAACAGGTAAATTGGTAATTATTTTAACTAGGTATAATAGCTATTAAATAGTTATTAACTATTTAATAGCTACCTAGTTAAAATAATTACCCAATTACCTGTAAAATAAATCCTAACCTAAGTTACAAATACACCTACACTATCAATAAATTAAATAAACTACAAATATCTATCTAAAAATACAATTAAATAAACTAAACTAAATTACAAAAAAAAAAAACACTAAATTACAAAAATAAAAAAAAGATTTTTAAGCTAATTACACCTATTCTAAGCCCCCTAATAAAATAATAAAGCCCCCCAAAATAAAAAAATTCCCTACCCTATTCTAAATTAAAAAAAGTTCAAAGCTCTTTTACCTTACCAGCCCTTAAAAGGGCCTTTTGTGGGGGCATGCCCCAAAGAAAACTGCTCTTTTGCCTGAAAAAAAAAAACACAATACCACCCCCCAACATTACAACCCACCACCCACATACCCCTATTCTAAACCCACCCAAAAAACCCTTAAATAAACCTAACACTACCCCCCTGAAGATCTCCCTACCTTGTCTTCACCACACCGGGCCGAACTCCTCATCCGATCCTGGCGATGTCTTTATCCAAGCGGCAGCAAAGTTTTCTTCCATCCGGCAGCATCTTCAATCAAGCGGCATCTTCAATCTTCATACTTCGCTCCTCCGACGCGGAGCATCCATCCCGGCCGACGACTGAACGACGAATGAGGTACCTTTAAATGACATCATCCAAGATGGCGTCCGTCGAATTCCAATTGGCTGATAGGATTCTATCAGCCAATCGGAATTAAGGTAGAAAAATCTGATTGGCTGATTGAATCAGCCAATCAGATTCAAGTTCAATCCGATTGGCTGAACCAATCAGCCAATCAGATTGAACTTGAATCTGATTGGCTGATTCAATCAGCCAATCAGATTTTTCTACCTTAATTCCAATTGGCTGATAGAATCCTATCAGCCAATCAGAATTCGACGGACGCCATCTTGGATGACGTCATTTAAAGGTACCTCATTCGTCGGCCGGGAAGGATGCTCTGCGTCGGAGGAGCGAAGTATGAAGATTGAAGATGCCGCTTGATGGAAGATGCTGCCGGATGGAAGAAGACTTTGCTGCCACTTGGATAAAGACATCACCCGGATCGGATGAGGAGTTCGGCCCGGTGTGGTGAAGACAAGGTAGGGAGATCTTCAGGGGGGTAGTGTTAGGTTTATTTAAGGGGGGTTTGGGTTAGATTAGGGGTATGTGGGTGGTGGGTTGTAATGTTGGGGGTGGTATTGTGGTTTTTTTTTCAGGCAAAAGAGCAGTTTTCTTTGGGGCATGCCCCCACAAAAGGCCCTTTTAAGGGTTGGTAAGGTAAAAGAGCTTTGAACTTTTTTAATTTAGAATAGGGTAGGGAATTTTTTTTATTTTGGGGGGCTTTATTATTTTATTAGGGGGCTTAGAATAGGTGTAATTAGCTTAAAAATCTTGTAATCTTTTTTTTATTTTTTGTAATTAGGTGGGTTTTTTTGTGTAATTTAGTTTAGTTTATTTAATTGTATTTTTAGATAGATATTTATAGTTTATTTAATTTATTGATAGTGTAGGTGTATTTGTAACTTAGGTTAGGATTTATTTTACAGGTAATTGGGTAATTATTTTAACTAGGTAGCTATTAAATAGTTAATAACTATTTAATAGCTATTATACCTAGTTAAAAAAATTAACAATTTACCTGTAAAATAAATATAAACCCTAACATAGCTACAATGTAATTATTAATTATATTGTAGCTATCTTAGGGTTTATTTTATAGGTAAGTATTTAGATTTAAATAGGAATATTTTAGTTTATAATATGAATTAGATTTATTTAATAAGAATTTAGTTAGGGGTGTTAGGGTTAGATAGAGTTAATATAGTTAATATAAATACTATAGTAACTATATTAACTATATTAACCCTAATATAATTAGGGTTAATATAGTTAATATATATAATGTAATAACTATATTAACTATAGTATACTAAGGGTTAATATAGATAATATAGCTGGCGGCGGGGTAGGTAGATTAAATTAGGGGTTAATAATTTTAATATAGATGGCGGCGGTGTAAGGGGCTTACATTAGGGGTTAATACCAATAATATAGGTGGCGGCGGTGTAGGGAGGGCAGGTTATAGGGCAAAAGAGCTGTTAACTTTGGGGCAAAGCCCCGCAAAAGGCCCTTTTAAGGGCTGGTAATAGACCTTATTACTTTATGGATATTAGATTAGGGGTTAATAATATTAATATAGCTGGCGGCGGTGTAAGGGGTCAGATTAGGGGATAGATCATGTAGATGGCGGCGGTTTTAGGGGCTCACATTAGGGGATAGATCAGTTAGATGGTGGCGGTTTTAGGGGCTCACATTAGGGGATAGATCAGTTAGATGGTGGCAGTTTTAGGGGCTCACAGTAGGGGGTTAGTTTATGTAGATGGCGGCGGTTTAGGGGTTAAATACTTTATTAGGGATTGCGGCGGGGGATCACGGTTGACAGGTAGATAGACATTGCGCATGCGTAAAGTGTTAGGTTTTATTTAGCAGATCGCGGTTGACAGGTAGATAGACATTGTGCATGCGTTAGGTGTTTGGTTTATTTTGTAGCTAGTTTAGGGAGTTACGGGGCTCCAATAGTCAGCGTAAGGCTTCTTATGGCTGCTTTTTGTGGCGAGGTGAAAATGGAGTTAGATTTCTCCATTTTCGCCACGTAAGTCCTTACGCTGTATATTGGATACCAAACTGCGCTGGTTTGGTATACGCCGTATATGTGATACCAAACAAGCGCAAATATTGGTGTCGCCAGCTTTTGCGGGCGACGATTTTTATCGGATCGAGCCCCCAGTATAAACCTTTTTAAAAACTTACTTAAAAGCTCCCAGTTTAGCACTGTTGAGGAGTTTTGACTGAGACACCCAGTGAAAGGGGCTGGAAAAACAAAAGTGCAGACACTCTCCCTCCCCCTCCCTGCACATATAAAGACAGATAACATAAACAGGATCCAGCAGGAGTCTGTAAACACATGTATACATCTGACACTGTGGGGCTTGGTTAGAAATCAGAAAATCAGCACGTTATTAAAAAAATAAGCAAAGCTATACACTTTTATAAAAGTATCCAGGTAGACTTCAAAACTGGCCACAGGTGGTGGTATGTCCTGTTCTGTTCATGTGTATTACATCAGTCTGTTTGCAAAGCTCTCATAGCTTCAGTACCTATGTGTGACCCTGTTGTTCCTCTGGTCTATGTTTATTGGAAACTTCTACATTTTAACATCCTCCTTCTTGAATTTATTCTGAATTGTTCTCTAAACTGCATTCTCCAAAAGGTTGTTTACGTTTTGGAGTACCTCTTGTTGCAGCTACTTTAAACTGGTGTTTGCCTAACCAGGTTGCTAGCTTTGCGATATCTTGTGTTACAGCTAAATTGTTTTTTATATATTGCACTGAGCTTGTGTAACCAGATTGCCAAGCTTTTTCAGGACATCTTGTTCTATCTACCCTGTTTGCCGTATTCTGGGCTGAGATTGGGTAACCAGACTGCTCCTAGCAGTAACTGTTGTTCCATCATCCCTGTTTGTTATTCACTGGACTGAATTTTATATCTAATTGTTGCATTATCTGCTACATACAACTCAGCTGAAGTACTTTCCATTGTATTCTACTCTCACTGTACATGTAATGCTATTTACTGTACCTATATTGTTATTTACTATACATGTATTGTTATTTACTGTACTTGTATTGTTATTTACTGTACATGTATTGTTATTTACTTTACATGTATTGTTATTTACTGTACCTGTAATGTTATTTACTGTAAATGTATTGTTATTTACTGTACCTGTATTGTTATTTACTGTACATGTATTGTTATTTACTGTACCTGTATTGTTATTTACTGTACCTGTAATGTTATTTACTGTACATGTATTGTTATTTACTGTACCTGTATTGTTATTTACTTTGCATGTATTGTTATTTACTGTACCTGTAATGTTATTTACTGTACCTGTATTGTTATTTACTGTACTTGTATTGTTATTTACTTTACATGTATTGTTATTTACTGTACTTGTATTGTTATTTACTGTACATGTATTGTTATTTACTTTACATGTGTTGTTATTTACTGTACCTGTAATGTTATTTACTGTACATGTATTGTTATTTACTGTACATGTAATGTTATTTACTGTACCTGTATTGTTATTTACTGTACATGTATTGTTATTTACTGTACCTGTAATGTTATTTACTGTACATGTATTGTTATTTACTGTACCTGTATTGTTATTTACTGTACATGTATTGTTATTTACTGTACCTGCATTATTTACTGTACCTGTAATGTTATTTACTGCACATGTATTGTTATTTACGGTACATGTAAAGTTATTTACTATACATGTATTGTTATCTACTATACATGTATGTTTATTTACTGTACCTGTATTGTTATTTACTGTACCTGCATTGTTATTCACTGTACATGTATTGTTATTTACTGTACCTGTAATGCTATTTACTATATATGTATTGTTATTTACTGTACTTGTAATATATTGTTATTTACTGTACGTGTATTATTTACTGTACCTGTATTATTTACTGTACCTGTATTGTTATTTACTGTACATGTATTGTTATTTACTGTACCTGTATTATTAATTGTACCTGTATTATTTATTGTACATGTATTGTTATTTACTGTACATGTACTGTTTACTGTACATGCATTATTTACTGTACTTGTATTATTTACTGTACATGTATTGTTATTTACCGTACCTGTATTATTTACTGTACCTGTATTTACTGTACATGTACTGTTATTTACTTTACCTGTGTTATTTACTGTACCTGTAATGTTATTTATTGTACATGTATTATTTACTATTCATGTATTGTTATTTACTGTACATGTAATGTTATTTACTGTACATGTATTATTATTTACTGTACCTGTATTGTTATTTACTGTACCTGTATTGTTATTTACTGTACATATATTGTTATTTACTATACATGTATTGTTATTTACTAAACATGTATTGTTGTTTACTCTACATGTATTGTTATTTACTCTACATGTATTGTTATTTACTGTACCTGTATTGTTGTTTACTATACAGGTAGTGTTATTTACTGTACCTGTAATGTTATTTACTGTACCTTCATTGTTATTTACTGTACCTGTATTGTTTTTTACTATACATGTATTGTTATTCACTGTACCTGTATTGTTATTTACTGTACCTGCAATTTTATTTACTATACATGTAATGTTATTTACTCTACCTGTAATGTTATTTACTGTACCTGCAATGTTATTTACTATACATGTAATGTTATTTACTGAACCTGTAATGTTATTTACTATACATGTAATGTTATTTACTGTACCTGTAATGTTATTTACTATACATGTATTGTTATTTACTATACATTTATTGTTATCTACTAAACATGTATTGTTATTTACTGTACCTGTATTGTTATTTACTGTACCTGCATTGTTATTTAATATACATGTAATGTTATTTACTGTACATGTATTGTTATTCACTGTACATGTAATGTTATTTACTGTACCTGTAATGCTATTTACTATACATGTATTGTTATTTACTGTACTTGTAATGTTATTTACTATATATTTATTGTTATTTACTGTATGTGTATTATTTACTGTACCTGTATTATTTACTGTACCTGTATTATTTACTGTACATGTATTGTTATTTACTGTACCTGTATTGTTATTTACTGTCCTTGTATTGTTATATACTGTACCTGTATTATTAACTGTACCTGTATTATTTATTGTACATGTATTGTTATTTACTGTACCTGTATTGTTATTTACTGTACCTGTAATGTTATTTACTGTACATGTATTGTTATTTACTGTACCTGTATTGTTATTTACTTTGCATGTATTGTTATTTACTGTACCTGTAATGTTATTTACTGTACCTGTATTGTTATTTACTGTACTTGTATTGTTATTTACTTTACATGTATTGTTATTTACTGTACCTGTAATGTTATTTACTGTACCTGTATTGTTATTTACTGTACTTGTATTGTTATTTACTGTACATGTATTGTTATTTACTTTACATGTGTTGTTATTTACTGTACCTGTAATGTTATTTACTGTACATGTATTGTTATTTACTGTACATGTAATGTTATTTACTGTACCTGTATTGTTATTTACTGTACATGTATTGTTATTTACTGTACCTGTAATGTTATTTACTGTACATGTATTGTTATTTACTGTACCTGTATTGTTATTTACTGTACATGTATTGTTATTTACTGTACCTGCATTATTTACTGTACCTGTAATGTTATTTACTGCACATGTATTGTTATTTACGGTACATGTAAAGTTATTTACTATACATGTATTGTTATCTACTATACATGTATGTTTATTTACTGTACCTGTATTGTTATTTACTGTACCTGCATTGTTATTCACTGTACATGTATTGTTATTTACTGTACCTGTAATGCTATTTACTATATATGTATTGTTATTTACTGTACTTGTAATATATTGTTATTTACTGTACGTGTATTATTTACTGTACCTGTATTATTTACTGTACCTGTATTGTTATTTACTGTACATGTATTGTTATTTACTGTACCTGTATTATTAATTGTACCTGTATTATTTATTGTACATGTATTGTTATTTACTGTACATGTACTGTTTACTGTACATGCATTATTTACTGTACTTGTATTATTTACTGTACATGTATTGTTATTTACCGTACCTGTATTATTTACTGTACCTGTATTTACTGTACATGTACTGTTATTTACTTTACCTGTGTTATTTACTGTACCTGTAATGTTATTTATTGTACATGTATTATTTACTATTCATGTATTGTTATTTACTGTACATGTAATGTTATTTACTGTACATGTATTATTATTTACTGTACCTGTATTGTTATTTACTGTACCTGTATTGTTATTTACTGTACATATATTGTTATTTACTATACATGTATTGTTATTTACTAAACATGTATTGTTGTTTACTCTACATGTATTGTTATTTACTCTACATGTATTGTTATTTACTGTACCTGTATTGTTGTTTACTATACAGGTAGTGTTATTTACTGTACCTGTAATGTTATTTACTGTACCTTCATTGTTATTTACTGTACCTGTATTGTTTTTTACTATACATGTATTGTTATTCACTGTACCTGTATTGTTATTTACTGTACCTGCAATTTTATTTACTATACATGTAATGTTATTTACTCTACCTGTAATGTTTATTTACTGTACCTGCAATGTTATTTACTATACATGTAATGTTATTTACTGAACCTGTAATGTTATTTACTATACATGTAATGTTATTTACTGTACCTGTAATGTTATTTACTATACATGTATTGTTATTTACTATACATTTATTGTTATCTACTAAACATGTATTGTTATTTACTGTACCTGTATTGTTATTTACTGTACCTGCATTGTTATTTAATATACATGTAATGTTATTTACTGTACATGTATTGTTATTCACTGTACATGTAATGTTATTTACTGTACCTGTAATGCTATTTACTATACATGTATTGTTATTTACTGTACTTGTAATGTTATTTACTATATATTTATTGTTATTTACTGTATGTGTATTATTTACTGTACCTGTATTATTTACTGTACCTGTATTATTTACTGTACATGTATTGTTATTTACTGTACCTGTATTGTTATTTACTGTCCTTGTATTGTTATATACTGTACCTGTATTATTAACTGTACCTGTATTATTTATTGTACATGTATTGTTATTTACTGTACCTGTATTATTTACTGTACATGTACTGTTATTTACTGTACATGTATTATTTACTGTACATGTGCTGTTATTTACTGTACATGTACTGTTATTTACTGTACATGTATTATTTACTGTACCTGTATTATTTACTGTACATGTATTGTTATTTACTGTACCTGTATTATTTACTGTACCTATATTATTTAATGTACATGTACTGTTATTTACTGTACCTGTGTTATTTACTGTATCTGTAATGTTCTTTACTGTACATGTATTGTTATTTACATGTATTGTAATATTGTTATTTACTATTCATGTATTGTTAATTACTGTACCTGTATTGTTATTTACTGTACCTGTATTATTATTTACTGTACATGTACAGTTATTTACTGTACCTGTATTATTTACTGTACCTGTATTGTTAATTACTGTACCTGTATTGTTATTTACCATACATGTAATGTTATTTACTGTACATGTATTGTTATTTACTATACCTGTATTGTTATTTACTGTACCTGTATTGTTATTTACTGTACATGTATTGTTATTTACTGTACCTATATTGTTATTTACTGTACCTGTATCAGTTACTGTACCTCTATTGTTATTTACTGTACCTGTATTGTTATTCACTGTACCTGGATTGTTATTTACTGTACCTGTATTGTAATTTACTGTACATGTATTGTTATTTACTGTATCTGTAATGTTATTTACTGTACCTGTAATGTTATTTACTGTACCTGTAATATTATTTACTATACATGTAATGTTATTTACTGTACCTGTAATGTTATTTACTGTACCTGTAATATTATTAACTGTACTTGACTTTACTTTACATGTGTTAATATTTACTGTACCTGTATTGTTATTTACTGTACCTGTATTGTTATTTACTATACATGTAATGTTATTTACAATACATGTAATGTTATTTACTATACCTGTATTGTTATTTACTGTACCTGTATTGTTATTTACTGTACATGTATTGTTATTTACTGTACCTATATTGTTATTTACTGTACCTGTATCAGTTACTGTACCTCTATTGTTATTTACTGTACCTGTATTGTTATTCACTGTACCTGGATTGTTATTTACTGTACCTGTATTGTAATTTACTGTACATGTATTGTTATTTACTGTATCTGTAATGTTATTTACTGTACCTGTAATGTTATTTACTGTACCTGTAATATTATTTACTATACATGTAATGTTATTTACTGTACCTGTAATGTTATTTACTGTACCTGTAATATTATTAACTGTATTTGTAATGTTATTTACTGTACCTGTATTATTAATTGTACCTGTATTATTTAATGTACATGTATTGTTATTTACTGTAAATGTACTGTTTACTGTACAAGTATTATTTACTGTACTTGTATTATTTACTGTACATGTATTGTTATTTACCGTACCTGTATTATTTACTGTACCTGTATTTACTGTACATGTACTGTTATTTACTTTACCTGTGTTATTTACTGTACCTGTAATGTTATTTATTGTACATGTATTATTTACTATTCATGTATTGTTATTTACTGTACATGTAATGTTATTTACTGTACATGTATTATTATTTACTGTACCTGTATTGTTATTTACTGTACCTGTATTGTTATTTACTGTACATATATTGTTATTTACTATACATGTATTGTTATTTACTAAACATGTATTGTTGTTTACTCTACATGTATTGTTATTTACTCTACATGTATAGTTATTTACTGTACCTGTATTGTTGTTTACTATACAGGTAGTGTTATTTACTGTACCTGTAATGTTATTTACTGTACCTTCATTGTTATTTACTGTACCTGTATTCTTTTTTACTATACATGTATTGTTATTCACTGTACCTGTATTGTTATTTACTGTACCTGCAATTTTATTTACTATACATGTAATGTTATTTACTCTACCTGTAATGTTATTTACTGTACCTGCAATGTTATTTACTATACATGTAATGTTATTTACTGAACCTGTAATGTTATTTACTATACATGTAATGTTATTTACTGTACCTGTAATGTTATTTACTATACATGTATTGTTATTTACTATACATTTATTGTTATCTACTAAACATGTATTGTTATTTACTGTACCTGTATTGTTATTTACTGTACCTGCATTGTTATTTACTATACATGTAATGTTATTTACTGTACATGTATTGTTATTCACTGTACATGTAATGTTATTTACTGTACCTGTAATGCTATTTACTATACATGTATTGTTATTTACTGTACTTGTAATGTTATTTACTATATATTTATTGTTATTTACTGTATGTGTATTATTTACTGTACCTGTATTATTTACTGTACCTGTATTATTTACTGTACATGTATTGTTATTTACTGTACCTGTATTGTTATTTACTGTCCTTGTATTGTTATTTACTGTACCTGTATTATTAACTGTACCTGTATTATTTATTGTACATGTATTGTTATTTACTGTACCTGTATTATTTACTGTACATGTACTGTTATTTACTGTACATGTATTATTTACTGTACATGTGCTGTTATTTACTGTACATGTACTGTTATTTACTGTACATGTATTATTTACTGTACCTGTATTATTTACTGTACATGTATTGTTATTTACTGTACCTGTATTATTTACTGTACCTATATTATTTACTGTACATGTACTGTTATTTACTGTACCTGTGTTATTTACTGTATCTGTAATGTTATTTACTGTACATGTATTGTTATTTACTATTCATGTATTGTTAATTACTGTACCTGTATTGTTATTTACTGTACCTGTATTATTATTTACTGTACATGTACAGTTATTTACTGTACCTGTATTATTTACTGTACCTGTATTGTTAATTACTTTACCTGTATTGTTATTTACCATACAAGTAATGTTATTTACTGTACATGTATTGTTATTTACTTTACATGTGTTAATATTTACTGTACCTGTATTGTTATTTACTGTACCTGTATTGTTATTTACTATACATGTAATGTTATTTACAATACATGTAATGTTATTTACTATACCTGTATTGTTATTTACTGTACCTGTATTGTTATTTACTGTACATGTATTGTTATTTACTGTACCTATATTGTTATTTACTGTACCTGTATCAGTTACTGTACCTCTATTGTTATTTACTGTACCTGTATTGTTATTCACTGTACCTGGATTGTTATTTACTGTACCTGTATTGTAATTTACTGTACATGTATTGTTATTTACTGTATCTGTAATGTTATTTACTGTACCTGTAATGTTATTTACTGTACCTGTAATATTATTTACTATACATGTAATGTTATTTACTGTACCTGTAATGTTATTTACTGTACCTGTAATATTATTAACTGTACTTGTAATGTTATTTACTGTACCTGTATTATTAATTGTACCTGTATTATTTATTGTACATGTATTGTTATTTACTGTACATGTACTGTTTACTGTACATGTATTATTTACTGCACTTGTATTATTTACTGTACATGTATTGTTATTTACCGTACCTGTATTATTTACTGTACCTGTATTTACTGTACATGTACTGTTATTTACTTTACCTGTGTTATTTACTGTACCTGTAATGTTATTTATTGTACATGTATTATTTACTATTCATGTATTGTTATTTACTGTACATGTAATGTTATTTACTGTACATGTATTATTATTTACTGTACCTGTATTGTTATTTACTGTACCTGTATTGTTATTTACTGTACATATATTGTTATTTACTATACATGTATTGTTATTTACTAAACATGTATTGTTGTTTACTCTACATGTATTGTTATTTACTCTACATGTATTGTTATTTACTGTACCTGCATTGTTGTTTACTATACATGTAGTGTTATTTACTGTACCTGTATTGTTATTTACTGTACCGGTAATGTTATTTACTGTACCTTCATTGTTATTTACTGTACCTGTATTGTTTTTTACTATACATGTATTGTTATTCACTGTACCTGTATTGTTATTTACTGTACCTGCAATTTTATTTACTATACATGTAATGTTATTTACTCTACCTGTAATGTTATTTACTGTACCTGCAATGTTATTTACTATACATGTAATGTTATTTACTGAACCTGTAATGGTATTTACTATACATGTAATGTTATTTACTGTACCTGTAATGTTATTTACTATACATGTATTGTTATTTACTATACATTTATTGTTATCTACTAAACATGTATTGTTATTTACTGTACCTGTATTGTTATTTACTGTACCTGCATTGTTATTTACTATACATGTAATGTTATTTACTGTACATGTATTGTTATTCACTGTACATGTAATGTTATTTACTGTACCTGTAATGCTATTTACTATACATGTATTGTTATTTACTGTACTTGTAATATTATTTACTATATATTTATTGTTATTTACTGTATGTGTATTATTTACTGTACCTGTATTATTTACTGTACCTGTATTATTTATTGTACATGTATTGTTATTTACTGTACCTGTATTATTTACTGTACCTATATTATTTACTGTACATGTACTGTTATTTACTGTACATGTACTGTTATTTACTGTACATGTATTATTTACTGTACCTGTATTATTTACTGTACATGTATTGTTATTTACTGTACCTGTATTATTTACTGTACCTATATTATTTACTGTACATGTACTGTTATTTACTGTACATGTGTTATTTACTGTACCTGTAATGTTATTTATTGTACATGTATTGTTATTTACTATTCATGTATTGTTAATTACTGTACCTGTATTGTTATTTACTGTACCTGTATTATTATTTACTGTACATGTACAGTTATTTACTGTACCTGTATTATTTACTGTACCTGTATTGTTAATTACTGTACCTGTATTGTTATTTACCATACATGTAATGTTATTTACTGTACATGTATTGTTATTTACTTTACATGTGTTAATATTTACTTACCTGTTTTGTTATTTACTGTACCTGTATTGTTATTTACTATACATGTAATGTTATTTACAATACATGTAATGTTATTTACTATACCTGTATTGTTATTTACTGTACCTGTATTGTTATTTACTGTACATGTATTGTTATTTACTGTACCTATATTGTTATTTACTGTACCTGTATCAGTTACTGTACCTCTATTGTTATTTACTGTACCTGTATTGTTATTCACTGTACCTGGATTGTTATTTACTGTACCTGTATTGTAATTTACTGTACATGTATTGTTATTTTGTTATTTACTATATCTGTAATGTTATTTACTGTACCTGTAATGTTATTTACTGTACCTGTAATATTATTTACTATACATGTAATGTTATTTACTGTACCTGTAATGTTATTTACTGTACCTGTAATAGTATTAACTGTACGTGTAATGCTATTTACTGTACCTGTAATATTATTTACTATACATGTAATGTTATTTTCTGTACCTGTAATGTTATTTACTGTACATTTAATGTTATTTACTATACATGTAATGTTATTTACTGTACCTGTTTTGTTATTTACTATACATGTATTGTTATCTACTATACATATATTGTTATTTACTGTACCTGTATTTTACTGTACCTGCATTGTTATTTACTATACATGTAATGTTATTTACTGTACATGTATTGCTATTACCTGTAATGTTATTTACTGTACCTGTAATGTTATTTACTATATATTTATTGTTATTTACTGTACATGTATTATTTATTGTACCTGTATTATTTACTGTCCATGTATTGTTATTTACTGTACCTATATTGTTATTTACTGTACATGTATTGTTATTTGCTGTACCTGTATTATTTACTGTGCATGTACTGTTATTTACTGTACCTGTATTATTTACTGTACATGTATTGTTATTTACTGTACCTGTATTATTTACTGTACATGTACTGTTATTTACTGTACCTGTATTGTTATTTACTGTACCTGTAATGTTATTTACTTACATGTATTATTATTTACTGTACCTGTATTATTTACTGTACATGTACTGTTATTTACTGTACCTGTATTGTTATTTACTGTACCTGTAATGTTATTTACTGTACATGTATTGTTATTTACTGTACCTGTATTATTTACTGTACATGTACTGTTATTTACTGTACCTGTATAGTTATTTACTGTACCTGTAATGTTATTTACTGTACATGTATTGTTATTTACTGTACCTGTATTTTTATTTACTATACATGTATTGTTTACTGTACCTGTAATTTATTTACTGTACCTGTATTTTTTAATGTACCTGTATTATTTACTGTACCTGTATTGTTATTTACTGTACATTTATTGTTATTTACTGTACCTGTATTGTTATTTACTTTACATGTAATTTTATTTACTGTACATTTAATGTTATTTACTATAAATGTAATGTTATTTACTTTACATGTATTGTTATTTACTATACATGTATTGTTTAATGTACCTGTATTTTTTACTGTACCTGTATTATCTACTGTACCTGTATTGTTATTTACTGTACATGTATTGTTATTTACTGTACCTGTATTGTTATTTACTTTACATGTAATTTTATTTACTGTACATTTAATGTTATTTACTATACATGTAATGTTATTTACTTTACATGTATTGTTATTTACTGTACCTGTATTGTTATTTACTGTACATGTAATGTTATTTACTATACATGTAATGTTATTTACTTTACATGTATTTTTATTTACTGTACCTGTTTTGTTATTCACTATACATGTAATGTTATTTACTATACATGTATTGTTATTCACTGTACCTGTATTGTTATTTACTGTACATGTATTGTTATTTAGTGTACCTGTATTGTTATTTACTGTATCTGTAATGTTATTTACTGTACCTGTAATATTATTTACTATACATGTAATGTTATTTACTGTACCTGTAATGTTATTTACTGTACCTGTAATATTATTAACTGTACTTGTAATTTTATTTAATGTACCTGTATTATTAATTGTACCTGTATTATTTATTGTACATGTATTGTTATTTACTGTACATGTACTGTTTACTGTACATGTATTATTTACTGTACTTGTATTATTTACTGTACATGTATTGTTATTTACCGTACCTGTATTATTTACTGTACCTGTATTTACTGTACATGTACTGTTATTTACTTTACCTGTGTTATTTACTGTACCTGTAATGTTATTTATTGTACATGTATTATTTACTATTCATGTATTGTTATTTACTGTACATGTATTATTATTTACTGTACCTGTATTGTTATTTACTGTACATATATTGTTATTTACTATACATGTATTGTTATTTACTAAACATGTATTGTTGTTTACTCTACATGTATTGTTATTTACTCTACATGTATTGTTATTTACTGTACCTGTATTGTTGTTTACTATACATGTAGTGTTATTTACTGTACCTGTATTGTTATTTACTGTACCGGTAATGTTATTTACTGTACCTTCATTGTTATTTACTGTACCTGTATTGTTTTTTACTATACATGTATTGTTATTCACTGTACCTGTATTGTTATTTACTGTACCTGCAATTTTATTTACTATACATGTAATGTTATTTACTCTACCTGTAATGTTATTTACTGTACCTGCAATGTTATTTACTATACATGTAATGTTATTTACTGAACCTGTAATGTTATTTACTATACATGTAATGTTATTTACTGTACCTGTAATGTTATTTACTATACATGTATTGTTATTTACTATACATTTATTGTTATCTACTAAACATGTATTGTTATTTACTGTACCTGTATTGTTATTTACTGTACCTGCACTGTTATTTACTATACATGTAATGTTATTTACTGTACATGTATTGTTATTCACTGTACATGTAATGTTATTTACTGTACCTGTAATGCTATTTACTATACATGTATTGTTATTTACTGTACTTGTAATATTATTTACTATATATTTATTGTTATTTACTGTATGTGTATTATTTACTTACCTGTATTATTTACTGTACCTGTATTATTTACTGTACATGTATTGTTATTTACTGTACCTGTATTGTTATTTACTGTACTTGTATTGTTATTGACTGTACCTGTATTATTAACTGTACCTGTATTATTTATTGTACATGTATTGTTATTTACTGTACCTGTATTATTTACTGTACCTATATTATTTACTGTACATGTACTGTTATTTACTGTACATGTATTATTTACTGTACATGTGCTGTTATTTACTGTACATGTACTGTTATTTACTGTACATGTATTATTTACTGTACCTGTATTATTTACTGTACATGTATTGTTATTTACTGTACCTGTATTATTTACTGTACCTATATTATTTACTGTACATATACTGTTATTTACTGTACCTGTGTTATTTACTGTACCTGTAATGTTATTTATTGTACATGTATTGTTATTTACTATTCATGTATTGTTAATTACTGTACCTGTATTGTTATTTACTGTACCTGTATTATTATTTACTGTACATGTACAGTTATTTACTGTACCTGTATTATTTACTGTACCTGTATTGTTAATTACTGTACCTGTATTGTTATTTACCATACATGTAATGTTATTTACTGTACATGTATTGTTATTTACTTTACATGTGTTAATATTTACTGTACCTGTATTGTTATTTACTGTACCTGTATTGTTATTTACTATACATGTAATGTTATTTACAATACATGTAATGTTATTTACTATATCTGTATTGTTATTTACTGTACCTGTATTGTTATTTACTGTACATGTATTGTTATTTACTGTACCTATATTGTTATTTAATGTACCTGTATCAGTTACTGTACCACTATTGTTATTTACTGTACCTGTATTGTTATTCACTGTACCTGGATTGTTATTTACTGTACCTGTATTGTAATTTACTGTACATGTATTGTTATTTACTGTATCTGTAATGTTATTTACTGTACCTGTAATGTTATTTACTGTACCTGTAATATTATTTACTATACATGTAATGTTATTTACTGTACCTGTAATGTTATTTACTGTACCTGTAGTATTATTAACTGTACTTGTAATGCTATTTACTGTACCTGTAATATTATTTACTATACATGTAATGTTATTTTCTGTACCTGTAATGTTATTTACTGTACTTTTAATGTTATTTACTATACATGTAATGTTATTTACTGTACCTGTTTTGTTATTTACTATACATGTATTGTTATCTACTATACATATATTGTTATTTACTGTACCTGTATTTTACTGTACCTGCATTGTTATTTACTATACATGTAATGTTATTTACTGTACATGTATTGCTATTACCTGTAATGTTATTTACTGTACCTGTAATGTTATTTACTATATATTTATTGTTATTTACTGTACATGTATTATTTATTGTACCTGTATTATTTACTGTACATGTATTGTTATTTACTGTACCTATATTGTTATTTACTGTACATGTATTGTTATTTGCTGTACCTGTATTATTTACTGTACATGTACTGTTATTTACTGTACCTGTATTGTTATTTACTGTACCTGTAATGTTATTTACTCACATGTATTATTATTTACTGTACCTGTATTATTTACTGTACATGTACTGTTATTTACTGTACCTGTATTGTTATTTACTGTACCTGTAATGTTATTTACTGTACCTGTAATGTTATTTACTGTACCTGTAATATTATTTACTATACATGTAATGTTATTTACTGTACCTGTAATGTTATTTACTGTACCTGTAATATTATTAACTGTACTTGTAATGTTATTTAATGTACCTGTATTATTAATTGTACCTGTATTATTTATTGTACATGTATTGTTATTTACTGTACATGTACTGTTTACTGTACATGTATTATTTACTGTACTTGTATTATTTACTGTACATGTATTGTTATTTACCGTACCTGTATTATTTACTGTACCTGTATTTACTGTACATGTACTGTTATTTACTTTACCTGTGTTATTTACTGTACCTGTAATGTTATTTATTGTACATGTATTATTTACTATTCATGTATTGTTATTTACTGTACATGTAATGTTATTTACTGTACATGTATTATTATTTACTGTACCTGTATTGTTATTTACTGTACCTGTATTGTTATTTACTGTACATATATTGTTATTTACTATACATGTATTGTTATTTACTAAACATGTATTGTTGTTTACTCTACATGTATTGTTATTTACTCTACATGTATTGTTATTTACTGTACCTGTATTGTTGTTTACTATACATGTAGTGTTATTTACTGTACCTGTATTGTTATTTACTGTACCGGTAATGTTATTTACTGTACCTTCATTGTTATTTACTGTACCTGTATTGTTTTTTACTATACCTGCAATTTTATTTACTATACATGTAATGTTATTTACTCTACCTGTAATGTTATTTACTGTACCTGCAATGTTATTTACTATACATGTAATGTTATTTACTGAACCTGTAATGTTATTTACTATACATGTAATGTTATTTACTATACATGTATTGTTATTTACTATACATTTATTGTTATCTACTAAACATGTATTGTTATTTACTGTACCTGTATTGTTATTTACTGTACCTGCATTGTTATTTACTATACATGTAATGTTATTTACTGTACATGTATTGATATTCACTGTACATGTAATGTTATTTACTGTACCTGTAATGCTATTTACTATACATGTATTGTTATTTACTGTACTTGTAATATTATTTACTATATATTTATTGTTATTTACTGTATGTGTATTATTTACTTACCTGTATTATTTACTGTACCTGTATTATTTACTGTACATGTATTGTTATTTACTGTACCTGTATTGTTATTTACTGTACTTGTATTGTTATTGACTGTACCTGTATTATTAACTGTACCTGTATTATGTATTGTACATGTATTGTTATTTACTGTACCTGTATTATTTACTGTACCTATATTATTTACTGTACATGTACTGTTATTTACTGTACATGTATTATTTACTGTACATGTGCTGTTATTTACTGTACATGTACTGTTATTTACTGTACATGTATTATTTACTGTACCTGTATTATTTACTGTACATGTATTGTTATTTACTGTACCTGTATTATTTACTGTACCTATATTATTTACTGTACATGTACTGTTATTTACTGTACCTGTGTTATTTACTGTACCTGTAATGTTATTTATTGTACATGTATTGTTATTTACTATTCATGTATTGTTAATTACTGTACCTGTATTGTTATTTACTGTACCTGTATTATTATTTACTGTACATGTACAGTTATTTACTGTACCTGTATTATTTACTGTACCTGTATTGTTAATTACTGTACCTGTATTGTTATTTACCATACATGTAATGTTATTTACTGTACATGTATTGTTATTTACTTTACATGTGTTAATATTTACTGTACCTGTATTGTTATTTACTGTACCTGTATTGTTATTTACTATACATGTAATGTTATTCACAATACATGTAATGTTATTTACTATATCTGTATTGTTATTTACTGTACCTGTATTGTTATTTACTGTACATGTATTGTTATTTACTGTACCTATATTGTTATTTAATGTACCTGTATCAGTTACTGTACCTCTATTGTTATTTACTGTACCTGTATTGTTATTCACTGTACCTGGATTGTTATTTACTGTACCTGTATTGTAATTTACTGTACATGTATTGTTATTTACTGTATCTGTAATGTTATTTACTGTACCTGTAATGTTATTTACTGTACCTGTAATATTATTTACTATACATGTAATGTTATTTACTGTACCTGTAATGTTATTTACTGTACCTGTAGTATTATTAACTGTACTTGTAATGCTATTTACTGTACCTGTAATATTATTTACTATACATGTAATGTTATTTTCTGTACCTGTAATGTTATTTACTGTACTTTTAATGTTATTTACTATACATGTAATGTTATTTACTGTACCTGTTTTGTTATTTACTATACATGTATTGTTATCTACTATACATATATTGTTATTTACTGTACCTGTATTTTACTGTACCTGCATTGTTATTTACTATACATGTAATGTTATTTACTGTACATGTATTGCTATTACCTGTAATGTTATTTACTGTACCTGTAATGTTATTTACTATATATTTATTGTTATTTACTGTACATGTATTATTTATTGTACCTGTATTATTTACTGTACATGTATTGTTAGTTACTGTACCTATATTGTTATTTACTGTACATGTATTGTTATTTGCTGTACCTGTATTATTTACTGTACATGTACTGTTATTTACTGTACCTGTATTGTTATTTACTGTACCTGTAATGTTATTTACTCACATGTATTATTATTTACTGTACCTGTATTATTTACTGTACATGTACTGTTATTTACTGTACCTGTATTGTTATTTACTGTACCTGTAATGTTATTTACTATACCTGTAATGTTATTTACTGTACATGTATTGTTATTTACTGTACCTGTATTTTTATTTACTATACATGTATTGTTTACTGTACCTGTAATTTATTTACTGTACCTGTATTTTTTACTGTACCTGTATTATTTACTGTACCTGTATTGTTATTTACTGTACCTGTATTGTTATTTACTGTACATTTATTGTTATTTACTGTACCTGTATTGTTATTTACTTTACATGTAATTTTATTTACTGTACATTTAATGTTATTTACTATACATTTAATGTTATTTACTTTACATGTATTGTTATTTACTATACATGTATTGTTTACTGTACCTGTAATTTATTTACTGTACCTGTATTTTTTACTGTACCTGTATTATTTACTGTACCTGTATTGTTATTTACTGTACATGTATTGTTATTTACTGTACCTGTATTGCTATTTACTTTACATGTAATTGTATTTACTGTACATTTAATGCTATTTACTATACATGTAATGTTATTTACTTTACATGTATTGTTATTTACTGTACCTGTATTGTTATTTACTGTACATGTAATGTTATTTACTATACATGTAATGTTATTTACTTTACATGTATTTTTATTTACTGTACCTGTTTTGTTATTCACTATACATGTAATGTTATTTACTATACATGTATTGTTATTCACTGTACCTGTATTGTTATTTACTGTACATGTATTGTTATTTACTGTACCTGTTTTGTTATTTACTGTACCTGTAATGTTATTTACTGTACATGTATTCTTATTTACTGTATCTTTATTGTTATTTACTTTACATGTATTGTTATTTACTGTACCTGTATTGTTATTCACTGTACCTGTGTTGTTATTTACTGTACATGTAATGCTATTTACTGTACCTGTATTATTTACTGTACATGTATTAGTATTTACTATACATGTAATGTTATTTACTAGACATTTTTTTGTTATTAACTGTACCTGTATTTTTATTTACTGTACCTGTATTGTTATTTACTATACATGTAATGTTATTTACTGTGCATGTATTATTTACTGTACCTGTATTGTTATTTACTGTACCTGTATTGTTATTTACTGTACATGTAATGTTATTTCCTGTACCTGTAGTGTTATTTACTGTACATGTATTGTTATTTACTTTACCTGTATTGTTATTTACTGTACCTGTATTGTTATTTACTGTACATGTATTGTTATTTACTTTACCTGTATTGTTATTTACTGTAACTGTATTGTTATTTACTGTACATGTATTGTTATTTACTTTACCTGTATTAGTATTTACTGTACCTGTATTGTTATTTACGGTACCTGTATTGTTATTTACTGTACATATATTGTTATTTACTGTACCTGCATTGTTATTTACTGTACATGTATTGTTATTTACTTTACCTGTATTATTATTTACTGTACCTGTATTGTTATTTACTGTACATGTATTGTTATTTACTGTACCTGTAATGTTATTTACTGTACCTGTATTGTTATTTACTGTACATGTATTGTTATTTACTTTACCTGTATTAGTATTTACTGTACCTGTATTGTTATTTACTGTACCTGTATTGTTATTTACTGTACATGTATTGTTATTTACTTTACCTGTATTAGTATTTACTGTACCTGTATTGTTATTTACTGTACATGTATTGTTATTTACTGTGCATGTATTGTTATTTACTGTACCTGTATTGTTATTTACTGTACATGTAATGTTATTTCCTGTACCTGTAATGTTATTTACTGTACATGTATTGTTATTTACTGTACATGTATTGTTATTTACTTTACCTGTATTGTTATTTACTGTACATGTATTGTTATTTACTTTACCTGTATTGTTATTTACTGTACCTGTATTGTTATTTACTGTACATGTATTGTTATTTACTGTACCTGTAGTGTTATTTATTGTACATGTATTGTTATTTACTGTACATGTATTGTTATTTACTTTACCTGTATTAGTATTTACTGTACTTGTATTGTTATTTACTGTACCTGTATTGTTATTTACTGTACATGTATTGTTATTTACTGTACCTGTATTGTTATTTACTGTACATGTATTGTTATTTACTTTACCTGTATTATTATTTACTGTACCTGTATTGTTATTTACTGTGCATGTATTGTTATTTACTGTACCTGCAATGTTATTTACTGTACCTGTATTGTTATTTACTGTACATGTATTGTTATTTACTTTACCTGTATTAGTATTTACTGTACCTGTATTGTAATTTACTGTACATGTATTGTTATTTACTGTACCTGTATTGTTATTTACTGTACATGTATTGTTATTTACTTTACCTGTATTAGTATTTACTGTACCTGTATTGTTATTTACTGTACATGTATTGTTATTTACTGTGCATGTATTGTTATTTACTGTGCCTGTATTGTTATTTACTGTACATGTAATGTTATTTCCTGTACCTGTAATGTTATTTACTGTACCTGTATTGTTATTTACTGTACATGTAATGTTATTTACTGTACCTATATTGTTATTTACTGTACATGTAATGTTATTTCCTGTACCTGTAGTGTTATTTACTGTACATGTATTGTTATTTACTTTACCTGTATTGTTATTTACTGTACCTGTAATGTTATTTACTGTACATGTATTGTTATTTACTTTACCTGTATTAGTATTTACTGTACAGTACTGTACTTGTATTGCTCACTGTATTGGTGGCTCATTCTTTCACTACTTATCCTGTGAATGCATTAATACGATTATACAAGGACATAATTATGATTAATTAGGGATCTCTATAAACTGGCACCTTTTGCTTCTTTTTATTTTCATTATTGCAAAACAATAATCTTTTTGTTACATTATCATATATGCAAATTATTGTACACTAGTTCACAGATTTATAGCAATACAATATGGGACACACTGTTCTTGGATTATTTTATTATCTCGCTTTATATAACCTATATGTTGGCACATGACAACATTTTTCTTTGCATGTAAGAGGATATAATATTTATTTTACCTAAAATATCATTATTTTTCTGAAAATAAAATAAATCTTCAACATAAACATTATCAGAATAAATGTCATTATTTATATCACCATCATGTAAAAGGATCATTTTTTTCATTAAACATTGAAAATTAAAAAAATTGTTATGAATCAGAAATATTGTTATATTCTCTAGCTCCATCTTGTGTTAAGAGGTTTTCCAGCATTAATATTTCTCTAAAATAGTTTCTTGGAACTAAGTAAAACTATTTCTGTTGTTTTTATTAGATATTTGCAGTATAATGAAATCAGGACTGTTTCTATTTATGCATTTAGAGGACTTCACAACCTAACAAAACTGTAAGTATTTTTCAAAAAAATATGTGTGAGAGAGAGATCTGGAACATTTTTCCATTTGACGTTTTCCCATTTGTATTGGATCTTAGGACTTATATGTAAAACTTTATTGTCCAAACAATTCTCCTGCAACCTTTTGCCTTTCTTCTCCCATTCTGACACTTGTTCATATCTTTATTAGTAAATTACAGTGCCCCTGTAAGCATCACTCAGGTGTAACAATTTTCAACAATTAAAATATTTTAATGTACTATGAGCAGTTTTTGATAACATTTAAGTGTCATCTTTTAAACATCCACAAATTATTAAATATATATATTTTGCATATAATCTATTGAGCGCCATTAGGCATCTAAACCAGTTATCAACATTAACATGTCAACTTTTAATTATATATGTTGTAATTATTAATAATTACCACTTCATTACTTTCTTGTTGACATTGGTTTAATAGCTATGTCTCCAACTTTACTTTTATTATCAACTCTCTATTACTATGTGCAGAAATATTTTTGGAAAGATTTCAGTTATTTTAAACTTTCTTTGTTCTCAGGTATTTGAGTCACAATGAAATAACCATGTTGAAGCCAGGAGTGTTTCAAGATCTCCACCGACTAGAATGGCTGTATGTTTATATTTTGGTCTTTTTTTATTATTATTGTTTATTTTAAATGTCTTTTTATTTTTCATTCATCTGATAATAAAAGATTACTGAAATCATATAGATGATGCAAATCATTTGAATAATAGATTAACTTATGTTAATAACCTCTCAAAACATTACAGGGGGTATTATACAAAATTAATTTCTGTGGATTTTTTTCTTTCATGGTTTAGGTACAACATACAATTTTAAACAACTTTCCAGTTTACTTTTATTATCAAATTTGCTTCATTCTCTTGGTATCATTTGTTGAAGGAGCAGCTATGCACTACTGGTTTCTAACTGAGCACATGAGTGAGCCAATGACAAGCGGTATATATATGCAGCCACCAATCAGCAGCTAGAACCTAGGTTCTTTGTGGCTCTTCAGCATTTCTAGATAAACATTTCAGCAAAGGATAACAAGAGAAGGAAACAATTTACATAATAGAAGTAATTTGGAAAGTTGTTTAATATTGTATGCTCTGTCTAAATCAGGAATGTCGTATTATGACTTAACTGCCCCTTTAAGCTACTCTTAAAGGGGAAGAAAACCAAAAACATTATGTCCTGCATGTGAAAATGTTAATGTGTTTACCTGAAAAAGTTAAAGGCGTATCTGGTAACCAGTTTTTGCTGTTGGGAGCCTACATTATTTATAAGACACTTGCAGAATACATCAGACTGCAAAGAACTTCAGCGCTTGCTGCAGATGCAGAGTAGTAAAACATATATTTATGCTCTCTCTGTTTCAGGGTACAGAATAGAATTTAAGTGACATTTGTATGTTACTTTTCATGCATGTGAGTTCCTTATATTATATTCCTACTCTATAGAACTGAATTTCTGGATATAGTTTTGCAAGTCTGTGCATATAATCATTCAGTGCATTGTAAAGTTCTGCTGCTGTTAATAATGATAACAAAATGTGTCTGATTTACTTATAAATGTGGGGAACATTTACATAGATAAATAAATGTTTGAGTCAGGTCCTTTCCTTTTTGACCTCAAAATTTCACTTGAACAATCTAAATCTTTAATATTCACAACATAGAAAACACAAAAACAAGTTTAACCATCACATTAAACTCACCGCTGGGAGCTCATGTGCACAGGTCTCTTGTCTGGGATCCTTGTCAGCCTACATATTAATAAATTGGGGACCATAGTCTTCCAGGGTGTCTTTATTGTTTAAAAAGACCTTGTACGGTTAATGTGAAAATTCTCAGTAAAACAGTCTCCTGTCTGCAGCTGTCGGAATGTTTTATGCCTTCCCTGCTGAGCTAACTCATGTTTACACTTGTTGCATATTGCATGTAAACTAACCTTTTTTTTTTATTATTGAGGTTCAAAAGAAATAGACAAATAAAAAGAAACAGTATCAAAAAATCTGGTTACAGAAAGCACTGATGAGACGGAACAAAATGTCATAGTAATGAAATTGTTATTACATAGAGTTCTATCTAAATAAACAATCAGAATAAGATGTGCATACAATAGTAAACCTAAAATTTTATTGTTTGAATGGCAAATAGATATATATAACCTAAGTTATATGGAGAAAAAATAAACTATTCCCTATATTAAAAAAAACCTGACTTTGAAATGGGACCACTCTTGGACCCCACACCAATGAGTAAAGACTATCAACAGAAGGTATAGTAAAATAATATAGCACACTTTTGGAGCTAAATATAAGAGCAAAAAGTGCTATTAAATATGCAAAACAAATATATGTCCCCATAGGGCAGCTTATGCCACTTAACTTCTTTGATAACTGATCATTTGTTTACACACAGAGCCCAGTATAGTTATTAAATAGAAACCATTCCTAGTTCTAAAATAACTTTGGTTTGGTAAAAGAAAATTTACATTTCAGAACTCTGAGCCTGATTAATATATAAAGTGTATACATTTTCTAAATAATTATACACTGATAAATGTGCAAAGGAACACATATACACTTACTCCCTATATATTAATCTATATAAAGATGAGAGCTAGATTCTGTGCAGTTATTAATATATGTATTTCTACAGGATATTTGTTTCCTCCAAGTAAGTGGCATTATTCAATATAACGGTCCACTTTTGTGGATTTTTAAAGTACAACTGTGTTTGGCAAATACAATGCATACTATCAACTGCATTCCTCATATGAGAGGGTAGAATTATGAAAGCTGCAAGGTAAATAGGGACTTCCAAATATTAATAATTCTCAGGAGTTTAGCATAATGGTGGAATCACCAGAAGGAGCAGTTCCACAAAATAGCTTTTAACAAACAGGTTGAACGCCCCATCCAAAGTGTCTCAACATAAATTAGAACTTACTTCAGCAAATAAGTAAATAAAACTAGAAAGTCACTGCTACTGTCTTTTATGAAATACTAATATCCCATACACACTCCTCTCATGATTTAATGTTTCCTTCCTCTCTCTTCTGGCACTCCACAAGAGTTTATTCTTACCTGAGTTTTATTTAGGTTTACATGTAGCAAATTCACATGGCGCCAATCTCCCCGTTCAACTATCCACTGACAAGTTAATACCGTGGCTGCATTCTCGTATTGCAGCACAAAAGCAAGAGATCATTAAGGCTAACACAGAAGGCACATTACAGCAACTACTGACATCAAAGAAGATACATGCTTTAAAGATAGAAAGCCCAGAAAAGGAAAACATCACTTTTTATATTTCTCCTGTTAAGTGTAGTCAGTCCACGGGTCATCCATTACTTATGGGATTATAACTCCTCCCTAACAGGAAGTGCAAGAGGATCACCCAAGCAGAGCTGCTATATAGCAACTCCCCTCTACGTCATATCCAGTCATTCTCTTGCACCTAACTAAAGATAGGACGTGTGAGAGGACTGTGGTGTGTTAAACTTAGTTTTTATTTCTTCAATCAAAAGTTTGTTATTTTAAACGGCACCGGAGTGTGTTGTTTGTTCTCAGGCAGCATTAGAAGAAGAATCTGCCTGAGTTTGTCTATGATCTTAGCGGTCGTAACTAAGATCCACTTGCTGTTCTCGGCCATTCTGAGGAGTGAGGTAACTTCAGAACAGGGGATAGCATGCAGGGCCCACCTGCAAGGAGGTATGTGCAGTAAATGATTTTCTAAGGAATGGAATTGACTGAGAAAATACTGCTAATACCGATGTAATGTAAGTGCAGCCTTAAATGCAGTAGTAGCGACTGGTATCAGGCTGATATGTATGTATGTATGTATACTCTGAGGTATTTCTGGGGAATGGAATTTCACTAAGAAAATACTGTCAATATTAAAGTAATATTTGAGCCTGCACTGCAGTGAAAGCGACTAGCAGCAGGCTTATTAATAACACTTCATAATTTTCAATTTTTAAAACGTTTACTGGCATGTTAATCGTTTTTTCTGAGGTACTTGGTGATAAAACTTTATGGGCATGATTTTACCACATGGCTGTCGTTTTTTTCTGAATAGAAACATTTTACTGAGCTTCCCCACTGTTGTAATATGAGTGGGAGGGGCCTATTTTAGCGCTTTATTGCGCAGTAAAAATTTAGTCACAGTCTTCCTATTTCTTCCTTCATGATCCAGGACGTCTCTACAGAGCCCAGGGGTCTCCAAAACTAGTTTTGAGGGAGGTAATCAGTCACAGCAGACCTGTGACAGTGTGTTTGACTGTGATAAAAACGTTTATTATTTCAACTGTTATCCGTTTTGGGTATTAAGGGGTTAATCATCCTTTTGCTGGTGGGTGCAATCCTCTGCTAACTTTATACATTTTCTGTTAAAATTTGGTTGTTTTAACATATTTGGTTCATTGTTAATTCAACTGTGTCACATTTTTATTTTTCTTAAAGGCCCAGTAGCGTTTCTTATATAGCTTGTAAATTTATTTAAAAGTTTTTTTCCAAGCTTGCTAGTGTTATTGCTAGTCTGTTTAAACATGTCTGACACAGATGAATCTGTTTGTTCACTATGTTTAAAGGCCAATGTGGAGCCCAATAGAAATTTGTGCACTCAATGTATAGATGTTACTTTGAATAAAAGTCAAACTTTATATGTTAAAAAAATATCACCAGACAACGAGGGGGAAGTTATGCCGACTAACTCTCCTCACGTGTCAGTACCTTCGCCTCCCGCTCAGGAGGTGCGTGATATTGTGGCGCCAAGTAAATCAGGGCGGCCCATACAAATCACTTTGCAAGACATGGCTAATGTTATGACTGAAGTACTATCTAAATTGCCAGAATTAAGAGGTAAACGCGATCACTCTGGGGTAAGAACAGAGTGCGCTGATAATAATAGAGCCATGTCTGATACTGCGTCACAATTTGCAGAACATGAGGACGGAGAGCTTCATTCTGTGGGTGATGGATCTGATCCAAGTAAACTGGACTCAGAGATTTCAAATTTTAAATTTAAGCTTGAGAACCTCCGTGTATTACTAGGGGAGGTATTAGCGGCTCTGAATGATTGTAACACGGTTGCAATTCCAGAGAAAGTATGTAGGCTGGATAAATATTTTGCGGTACCGACGTGTACTGACGTTTTTCCTATACCTAAAAGTCTTACAGAAATTGTTAACAAGGAGTGGGATAGACCCGGTGTGCCCTTTTCACCCCCTCCTATATTTAGAAAGATGTTTCCAATAGACGCCACCACACGGGACCTATGGCAGACGGTCCCTAAGGTGGAGGGAGCAGTTTCTACTCTGGCTAAGCGCACCACTATCCCGGTGGAGGATAGCTGTGCTTTTTCAGATCCAATGGATAAAAAGTTAGAGGGTTACCTTGAGAGAATGTTTGTTCAGCAAGGTTTTATATTACAACCCCTTGCATGCATCGCGCCTGTCACTGCTGCGGTGGCATTCTGGTTTGAGTCTCTGGAAGAGACCCTTAGCACAGCTCCATTGGATGAGATTATGAACAAGCTTAAAGCACTTAAGCTAGCTAATTCATTTATTTCTGATGCCGTAGTACACTTAACCAAACTTACGGCTAAGAACTCCGGATTCGCCAATCAAGCGCGTAGAGCGCTGTGGCTTAAATCCTGGTCAGCTGATGTGACTTCTAAATCTAAATTGCTTAATATTCCTTTCAAAGGGCAGACCTTATTCGGGCCCGGCTTGAAAGAAATTATCGCTGACTTTACTGGAGGTAAGGGCCATGCCCTGCCTCAAGACAGGGCCAAACCAAAGGCTAAACAGTCTAATTTTCGTGCCTTTCGTAACTTCAAGGCAGGAGCAGCATCAACTTCCTCCGCTCCAAGACAGGAAGGAACTGTTGCTCGCTACAGACAGGGCTGGAAACCTAACCAGTTCTGGAACAAGGGCAAGCAGGCCAGAAAACCTGCTGCTGCCCCTAAGACAGCATGAAGTGAGGGCCCCCGATCCGGAAACGGATCTAGTGGGGGGCAGACTTTCTCTCTTCGCCCAGGCTTGGGCAAGAGATGTCCAGGATCCCTGGGCGTTGGAGATCATATCTCAGGGATATCTGCTGGACTTCAAAGCTTCTCCTCCACAAGGGAGATTTCATCTTTCAAGGTTATCAGCAAACCAGATAAAGAAAGAGGCGTTTCTACGCTGTGTACAAGACCTCTTACTAATGGGAGTGATCCACCCAGTTCCGCGGTCGGAACACAGGCAAGGATTCTATTCAAATCTGTTTGTGGTTCCCAAAAAAGAGGGAACCTTCAGACCAATCTTGGACTTAAAGATCCAAAACAAATTCCTAAGAGTTCCATCGTTCAAAATGGAAACTATTCGAACCATCTTACCCATGATCCAAGAGGGTCAGTACATGACCACAGTGGATTTAAAGGATGCCTACCTTCACATACCGATTCACAAGGATCATTACCGGTATCTAAGATTTGCCTTCCTAAACAGGCATTACCAGTTTGTAGCTCTTCCCTTCGGGTTAGCTACGGCTCCAAGAATCTTTACAAAGGTTCTGGGCTCTCTTCTGGCGGTACTAAGACCGCGAGGCATAGCGGTAGCTCCGTACCTAGACGACATTCTGATACAAGCGTCAAGTTTCCAAACTGCCAAGTCTCATACAGAGTTAGTTCTGGCATTTCTAAGGTCGCATGGGTGGAAGGTGAACGTAGAAAAGAGTTCTCTATTGCCACTCACAAGAGTTCCCTTTCTAGGGACTCTTATAGATTCTGTAGAAATGAAAATTTACCTGACGGAGGACAGGTTATCAAAACTTCTAAATGCTTGCCGTGTCCTTCATTCCATTCAACACCCATCAGTGGCTCAGTGCATGGAGGTAATCGGCTTAATGGTAGCGGCAATGGACATAGTACCATTTGCGTGCCTGCATCTCAGACCGCTGCAATTGTGCATGCTAAGTCAGTGGAATGGGGATTACTCAGCTTTGTCCCCTCTGCTAAATTTGGATCAAGAGACCAGAGATTCTCTTCTATGGTGGCTTTCTCGGCCACATCTGTCCAAGGGGATGCCCTTCCGCAGGCCAGATTGGACGATTGTAACAACAGACGCCAGCCTTCTAGGTTGGGGCGCAGTCTGGAATTCCCTGAAGGCTCAGGGATCATGGACTCAGGAGGAGAGGCTCCTTCCTATAAACATTCTGGAATTAAGAGCAATTTTCAATGCTCTTCTGGCTTGGCCTCAGTTAGCAACTCTGAGGTTCATCAGGTTTCAGTCGGACAACATCACGACTGTGGCTTACATCAACCATCAAGGAGGAACAAGGAGTTCCCTAGCGATGATGGAAGTCTCAAAGATAATTCGCTGGGCAGAGTCTCACTCTTGCCACCTGTCAGCGATCCACATCCCAGGCGTGGAGAACTGGGAGGCGGATTTTCTAAGTCGCCAGACCTTTCATCCGGGGGAGTGGGAACTTCATCCGGAGGTGTTTGCCCAACTGCTTCATCATTGGGGCAAACCAGATCTGGATCTCATGGCGTCTCGCCAGAACGCCAAGCTTCCTTATTACGGATCCAGGTCCAGGGACCCGGGAGCGGTGCTGATAGATGCTCTGACAGCACCTTGGGTCTTCAACATGGCTTATGTGTTTCCACCTTTCCCGATGCTTCCTCGATTGATTGCCAGGATCAAACAGGAGAGAGCATCTGTGATTCTAATAGCGCCTGCGTGGCCACGCAGGACCTGGTATGCAGATCTAGTGGACATGTCGTCCTGTCCACCATGGTCTCTGCCTCTGAGACAGGACCTTCTGATTCAGGGTCCTTCAAACATCCAAATTTAATTTCTCTGAGGCTGACTGCATGGAGATTGAACGCTTGATTCTATCAAAGCGTGGATTCTCAGAGTCAGTGATTGATACCTTAATACAGGCTAGGAAACCTGTTACCAGGAAAATTTACCATAAAATATGGCGTAAATACTTATATTGGTGCGAATCCAAGAGTTACTCATGGAGTAAGGTTAGGATTCCTAGGATATTGTCTTTTCTACAAGAAGGTTTAGAAAAGGGTTTATCTGCTAGTTCGTTAAAGGGACAGATTTCAGCTCTGTCTATCCTTTTACACAAACGTCTGGCAGAAGTTCCAGACGTTCAGGCTTTTTGTCAGGCTTTGGCTAGGATTAAGCCTGTGTTTAAGACTGTTGCTCCGCCGTGGAGCTTAAACTTAGTTCTTAACGTTCTGCAAGGTGTTCCGTTTGAACCCCTTCATTCCATCGATATCAAGCTGTTATCTTGGAAAGTTCTGTTTTTAATGGCTATTTCCTTGGCTCGAAGAGTCTCCGAGTTATCGGCCTTACATTGTGATTCTCCTTATCTGATTTTTCATTCAGACAAGGTAGTTCTGCGTACTAAACCTGGGTTCTTACCTAAGGTAGTCACTAACAAGAATATCAATCAAGAGATTGTTGTTCCATCATTGTGTCCTAACCCTTCTTCAAAGAAGGAACGACTTTTGCACAATCTGGACGTCGTCCATGCCCTGAAATTTTATTTGCAAGCAACTAAAGATTTTCGTCAAACTTCTTCCCTGTTTGTCGTTTATTCTGGACAGAGGAGAGGTCAAAAACTTCGGCTACCTCTCTCTCTTTTTGGCTTCGTAGCATAATACGTTTAGCCTATGAGACTGCTGGACAGCAGCCTCCTGAAAGGATTACAGCTCATTCTACTAGAGCTGTGGCTTCCACTTGGGCCTTTAAGAATGAGGCCTCTGTTGAACAGATTTGCAAGGCTGCAACTTGGTCTTCACTTCACACTTTTTCAAAATTTTACAAATTTGACACTTTTGCTTCTTCGGAGGCTGTTTTTGGGAGAAAGGTTCTACAGGCAGTGGTTCCTTCCGTGTAAAGATCCTGTCTGTCCCTCCCGTCATCCGTGTACTTTTAGCTTTGGTATTGGTATCCCATAAGTAATGGATGACCCGTGGACTGACTACACTTAACAGGAGAAAATATAATTTATGCTTACCTGATAAATTCATTTCTCCTGTAGTGTAGTCAGTCCACGGCCCGCCCTGTTTTTTACGGCAGGTCTAAATTTTAATTAAACTCCAGTCACCACTGCACCCTATAGTTTCTCCTTTCTCGTATGGTTTCGGTCGAATGACTGGATATGACGTAGAGGGGAGGAGCTATATAGCAGCTCTGCTTGTGTGATCCTCTTGCACTTCCTGTTAGGGAGGAGTTATAATCCCATAAGTAATGGATGACCCATGGACTGACTACACTACAGGAGAAATTAATTTATCAGGTAAGCATAAATTATATTTTTTATATTTTCCAATTCTTGATCCCATTTTCAGAAGCAGTTTTATAATTTTGGGAAACATCTCCGGTGTGGGAAAATTCAACGTGAGTTTTGGCCAAACAAATCACTTCTTCAACTTAAGGATGGTCGTACCTTTATTTACAGTCCCCTACACATACTAGTCTTACCTGCAAGGCCTTTTGCATTTGCATTTCAAACACATCAAGCACTAAAAGGCTAAAAATGTGGTCAGCTGATAACTGATAACGCCTTGTAGAACCTTCGCATTTGAAGTCAAAATGTCGTTTGTTTGAAATTTAGATACCCTTATAAAAACAAATCACAAATGGAAGTTTCCCAGAATAAGTTAAAGCCTTGCCCATCACCTTATTTTGGGTCCTCTATTCATTACCAGTATTCTTCCCACCTTTTGGCCTTCCAAACAATTTTTATGAAATTGAATGAGTTCATCATGGCCTCGTCTTGCCCCATAATATCTCTAAAAACCTTCTGCGCTATGTCAAGTTACAAAATATGTCCTTCCTCTCTCTACAACAAATCTGCTTCTCTCATTAATTCCACACTTACTGGTTTCTCCACTTTGCATTTGTTAACCATTGTTTCCAACTTGTAATTCTCCAATTCAATCTGACCATAGCCCCATGTGCATTAAAGATCATATTTGCCTTTCTTCCTACAGACTAGCACTGGCTCACACAAAAGTGACTTTAGAGTATTTCCAAAATCATATGTGCATGATCAACTTCCTAAAAAGTTCTCTGGTCCCCTTTACCAGTATCACTTTCTTGGGAATTGTACTGGACTTCTTTTTCATAACAATCTCACTGTGTCTTTATATAAGGTCTAAGGTTCATGATTGCTACAATAGAACCTTCATCATTGAAATCTTATTATATGTCATTGCGACCTTATGGCAATGTCCTCTGTACTGCAGACCATGCTTGCTTATAGTTAGTGGAGAGATTAGTAATTCATTTTCAGTAGACCTTTGCCTCCAGCACAACAATTGGGTTGCTACAGGTTTAAAAAAATTAGATGTGTTTAAAAACAAAATGTTCTAACAAAATATGATATTTTGTTATTAGACTGTCCTTTAATGTCCTTTTGAATACAGTGGCCCTGTAAGTATTGGGTAAGGACTAGAACAACTGAAGGTTTTTAACACATTGGGATAAATTAGAGCATAGGAGTTTGAATTACAATCATCATTTACATACTGAAGATAATGCACTATTGATGGCATACATAGGAATTTGGTTGCCAACACCCCCCTCCCCCCAAAAAATGTACGCCTACTATCTAAGCATTAGTGCCGTCTTCAGTCACTGTTTTCATGCCATTGAATCACCATTTTTAAAATAATGTGCAGCGCGTTTACAATAAAAATTCTCTTTTGCTGAACTGATTGAACTGATATTATGATTGCATTTTTTGCCCATCCCCCTGCCAAAAAGAAATTAAGAGTATATATCTATTGAAAATCAACGTGCCTTTAAACAGAACAAATAACTCAAATTAATTTGCACCTTTTTTGGTTTGCTGTGTAAAGAAACAAAAATAAAAAAATTAACAATAAAAGTTAAAAAAATAAAAAAATATGTTTTAAATAAAATTGAAAAAACTTACATTCATATACAGAATTAATTTAGTTTGAAGATAACACTGCTTGAGTTATCTAAAAACATTTCTAATATTAAAGTGACATTACATCCTAGTGTTTTACAAACGCTAGGATTTACTATTGAAACAAATAAAGGGCACTTTCATTCATGAAGTATAAGATACTTCATGTAGAAAGCTCCTTTATTTGATTCAATCAATTGCCGCTCTTAGCTCCTACAGCAGAGCACGGCTAAAAAAAAATTTGGCTAAGAGGTGACGTTTTCAACTCTTAGCTAAAAGTAGTGCGGTAAATTCGGCTCCCATGGGCGCCAAGCCGGATTTACCCCACGGCTATTGGCTAAGAGGTGAAAACGTCACCTCTTAGCCAAAACATTTTTTTGCCATGGGCTGCTATAGCAGCTAAAAATGGCGATTGATTGAATCAAATAAAGGAGCTTTCTACATGAAGTATCTTATACTTCATGAATGAAAGTGCACTTTATTTGTTTCAATAGTAAATCCTAGCGTTTGTAAAATGCTAGGATTTACTTTCACTTTAAGGTATGCAACTAAAAGCAATAATAAACAAAGCTAAAATATATCTGCAGAATAAAGGGCCACATCTCTTCAAGTATGAAAAACAAAAATATTCTTAGTTAGAAAAGGAACTGCTGTTTTGTTTTTGCTCCCCCCCCCAAAAAAAAATACATTTTAAAATGATTTCAGTGATAAATTGACTAACAGATCAATAATGTGAAGTTCCTATTAATACCACTTACCTCTGTACATGCGGATTGTGTTCCATGATTCAATTAATTTATAATGTGATTTATATTTTATTGTTTGTAATATTATGTTTTAATGTACAGGTAAATAGCAAACATTATAATATATTTATTTTATAAACTAAAGATAAATATAATAATTTAATCACAATTTAAAACATAAATACGCTTTATTTAAATTTTATTTTTCACAGGATCATTGAAGATAATAAAATCAGTCAGATCTGGCCGCAGACGTTTCAAGGTTTACATTCACTTATTCTTTTGTAAGTTTTAAAACAGTTGTGTTTAATTGTTGACAATGTGATATGTAAAATATGTAAATAAATATGTGACATAGCGTTTCTTAGCACAAATAAACAAAGTCAAAATATACATATTTATACATATATAAAGACAATGGGCTTGATTATGAGTGACCCGCTAACCGTTGAGTGCAAGCGAAAAGGGGTTTACCACGGCTGTTTGCGAGTCAGGTTTTTTGCTCGTGTTACAAGTTGAAAGTAAACGTGGAATGCTTATTGGATTAACTGTTTCACAAAAAAGTCTCACAAAACACATCAAAAAAATATTAAAAAGTACAGTTACGCTCATAAAAACACCATCTAAGAATTTTTTTTTAAAAAAAATGCACAAAAAAAGTTATAAAGGCTCAGATTTGAGGTATCAAGTAGGCAAAGGGCTTTAACATAGAGATACATACATATACATTATTATTTTTATTATCATTTATTTGTATAGCACCGCCAAATTCCGTAGCGCTGGGTAGAGTGATAGGGGTATACAATGACAAGGATTTGTTATAAAATACAAAACATAAACAAAATTAAATAAATCTAGTACAGGAGGAAGAGGGCCCTGCTCCGGAGAGCTCACAGTCTACAGGTTTAGGGTGCAGAGACATAAGGTTGTGGGTAGCTTGTCACATCGGTTTTATTTGCAGCAGTGAGTCAGGCAGTTCATGTATTAGTTTGGTTAGGATAAGAGATGGAGGAGAGATGGTAAGCCTCTCTGAATAGGTGGGTTTTCAAGGAGTGTCTGAAGCTATACAAGGTTGGAGACAGTCTTATGGAGCAGGTAGAGAGTTCCAAAGGACAGGAGCAGCACGTGCGAAGTCTTGGAGATGGGAGTGGGACGTAGAGATAACAGGAGTGGAACGACATAGGTCAGAGGTTGATCGAAGTGGACAGGATAGGGAATATTTTACGATGAGAGAGGAAATATAGTTGGGAGTTAGACTGTTGAGTGCTTTGTAAGTTAGGGTTAATACTTTAGATTGTATTCTTGAGTGTATGGTGAGCCAGTGTAGAGACTGGCAGAGCGGAGCAGCTGATGTAGATTGACGACTTAGGTGGATGAGTCTAGCAGAAGCAGTCATAATAGATTGGAGGGAGGAGAGGCTGTGTTTTGGAAGGCCATTTAGAAGTAGATTGCAATAATCAATGCGTGACAAAATGAGGGAATAAATAAGTATTTTTGTAGTTTTTTGAGTAAAGAAGGGATGAATTCTGGAAATGTTGTGTAGGTGTGAACAGCAGAATTTGTCATGTGCTTGTATATGTGAGTTAAATGTGAGTTCTGAGTCAAGTGCAACCCCAAGACAGCGGACCTGTGGTGAGGTTTTGAGAATAGAGACTCCAACCATCAGAGAAATGCCGGGTGTTGGATGTCTCGAAGAGGGGGTAATAAGAAGCAGCTCAATTTTGGACAGATTGAGTTGGAGATAGTTTGAAGATATCCAAGAGGAAATTGCAGAGAAGCAGTTGAAAATCTGGTTGAGTAAAGAGGGAGAGATATCAGGAGAGGAAAGATAGATTTGGGTATCATCCGCATATAAGTGGTACTGGAATCCAAAGGAGGCTATAAGTTTTCCAAGGGAGGAGGTATAGAGAGAGAAAAGCAAGGAACCCAAGAAAGAGCCTTGCGGTACTCCAACTGAGAGAGGCATAGGATCACAAGATATGTTGTTAAAGGCAACTAAAAACTAGCGTTTTGAGAGATATGAGGCAAACCAGGAGAGGGCTGTATCTCAGATGCCAAATGAATGTAGTAGTTTTAGGAGGAGAGGATGGTCAACTGTGTCAAAGGCAGCAGACAGGTCAAGAAGAATTAGTAAGGAGTAGTGGCCTTTTGCTTTAGCTGATAACAGGTCATTTGTTACTTTATTAAGAGCGGTTTCTGTTGAGTGTTTAGGGTGGAAACCAGATTGTAGTAGATCAAGTAAGGAGATAGTTGTGAGAAATTGAGTCGTTCCAATAATTTTGAAGCAAAGGGAAGTAAGGAGACCGGTCGATACTTAGAAGAGGTGGAGGGGTCAAGCAAGGGATTAAGGATTGGTATGATTGACGAATGCTTGAGGGTATCAGGAAATGTGCCAGTGGTTAGAGATTGGTTAAAGAGATGAGTTAGGGTAGGGGTTAGTGAAGCAGAGAGAGAGTGAAGAAGTTGTGAAGGAATATGGTCAAGTGGGCAGGTTGTGAGATGAGCCAAGGGTAGGACTACAGAGACGTCTTCCTCTGTTATAGGAGGGAAGTAGTGTAGAGTTTTGTTAATAGAAGTGGTGGGTAGGATGACTGGGGGTGAGGGGTATGAGGTGCAGATATCTTTTCTAATGGTGTCAATTTTATTTTTGAAGTGATCAGCAATAATCTGAGCAGTGAGGTTTTTAGTGGGCGGGGGTGCAGGCAGACGTAGAAGAGAGTTAAAGGTTGAGAACAGCTTTCTGGGGTTGGATGCATGAGATGATACAAGGGAGGAGAAATAGACTTGTTTGGCCAGGCTGAGTGCAGGGTTGTAGGACTTAAGGATAAATTTATAATGCCAGAAATCAGCACAGGTGTGTGATTTCTTCCACTGCCATTCAGCAGCCCGTGAAAATCGCTGAAGATATCTGGTCTGTTTGGTGTGCCACGGTTTCCAATGAGTGATTGATGTACGTCGAAGAGTGGAAGGTGCAGCTTTGTCAAGTGTTAATTTTAGTGCTGAATTATACTGTAAAGCCACAAGGTTTGGGCAAGAGCTGGATGAAATGTTAGAGAGCAGAGGATTCAGTTGAGTGGAAAAGTCTGTGAGATCCAACCATCAGAGAAATGCCGGGTGTTGGATGTCTCGAAGAGGGGGTAATAAGAAGCAGCTCAATTTTGGACAGATTGAGTTGGAGATAGTTTGAAGATATCCAAGAGGAAATTGCAGAGAAGCAGTTGAAAATCTGGTTGAGTAAAGAGGGAGAGATATCAGGAGAGGAAAGATAGATTTGGGTATCATCCGCATATAAGTGGTACTGGAATCCAAAGGAGGCTATAAGTTTTCCAAGGGAGGAGGTATAGAGAGAGAAAAGCAAGGAACCCAAGAAAGAGCCTTGCGGTACTCCAACTGAGAGAGGCATAGGATCACAAGATATGTTGTTAAAGGCAACTAAAAACTAGCGTTTTGAGAGATATGAGGCAAACCAGGAGAGGGCTGTATCTCAGATGCCAAATGAATGTAGTAGTTTTAGGAGGAGAGGATGGTCAACTGTGTCAAAGGCAGCAGACAGGTCAAGAAGAATTAGTAAGGAGTAGTGGCCTTTTGCTTTAGCTGATAACAGGTCATTTGTTACTTTATTAAGAGCGGTTTCTGTTGAGTGTTTAGGGTGGAAACCAGATTGTAGTAGATCAAGTAAGGAGATAGTTGTGAGAAATTGAGTCGTTCCAATAATTTTGAAGCAAAGGGAAGTAAGGAGACCGGTCGATACTTAGAAGAGGTGGAGGGGTCAAGCAAGGGATTAAGGATTGGTATGATTGACGAATGCTTGAGGGTATCAGGAAATGTGCCAGTGGTTAGAGATTGGTTAAAGAGATGAGTTAGGGTAGGGGTTAGTGAAGCAGAGAGAGAGTGAAGAAGTTGTGAAGGAATATGGTCAAGTGGGCAGGTTGTGAGATGAGCCAAGGGTAGGACTACAGAGACGTCTTCCTCTGTTATAGGAGGGAAGTAGTGTAGAGTTTTGTTAATAGAAGTGGTGGGTAGGATGACTGGGGGTGAGGGGTATGAGGTGCAGATATCTTTTCTAATGGTGTCAATTTTATTTTTGAAGTGATCAGCAATAATCTGAGCAGTGAGGTTTTTAGTGGGCGGGGGTGCAGGCAGACGTAGAAGAGAGTTAAAGGTTGAGAACAGCTTTCTGGGGTTGGATGCATGAGATGATACAAGGGAGGAGAAATAGACTTGTTTGGCCAGGCTGAGTGCAGGGTTGTAGGACTTAAGGATAAATTTATAATGCCAGAAATCAGCACAGGTGTGTGATTTCTTCCACTGCCATTCAGCAGCCCGTGAAAATCGCTGAAGATATCTGGTCTGTTTGGTGTGCCACGGTTTCCAATGAGTGATTGATGTACGTCGAAGAGTGGAAGGTGCAGCTTTGTCAAGTGTTAATTTTAGTGCTGAATTATACTGTAAAGCCACAAGGTTTGGGCAAGAGCTGGATGAAATGTTAGAGAGCAGAGGATTCAGTTGAGTGGAAAAGTCTGTGAGATCCACGTCATTTAAATTCCTGCAAGTTAGCAGTTTTTTGGGGGCTTGCAAAGATGTAGTAGCTAGAGTAAGAGTGAAAGTTAGTAGATGGTCAGAGAGAGGAAAGGGGAAGTTAAGGAAGTTGGAAACGGCTCAGAGATTAGTAAAGACAAGGTCTATGGAGTTGCCTTCACAGTGGGTTGGAGATGTTGTCCACTGCAACAGGCCAAAAGAGGTGGTAAGGGATAGAAGTTTAGAGGCAGCAGGCATGTTAGGATTATCAATGGGTATGTTGAAATCCCCTAAGATGAGAGGAGGGACATTACAAGAGAGAAAATGTGGAAGCCAGGCTTCAAAGTGGTCCAGAAATTGTGATGCTGAGCCAGGGGGCCTATAGATAACTGCAACACGAAGAGCTACAGGGGAGAAGTGGCGGATAGAATGAACTTCAAAAGATGAGAAGGAAAGAGAGGGGGGAAAGAATGAAGTGAAAGGTACTGTGTGGAGACAGGAGAATTCCTACTCCCCCTCCTTGTTTGTCTCCTGGTCTGGGAGTGTGACTGAAGTGCAGGCCGCCATAGGACAGAGAAGCTACAGCAGTTGTGTTAGAGGAGGAAAGCCAAGTTTCAGTGAGGGCTAACGGGTTAAGTGAACATGAAATAAATAGGTCATGAATAGATGTAAGCTTATTGCATACAGAGTGTGCATTCCAAAGGGCACAAGAGAATTGGGGTGTACTAACAGAGGTGCATTTAATGAGGTTTAGAGGGTTACGTGGGCAAGGTGTATGAGCTGTCATTTGGGGTAGTGAATTTAGGGAAGCAGAGGGTGGACCTGGGTTATGTGAGACATCCCCAGCTACAAGAAGAAGAAATATGGTGAGCGAAAGGAGATGAGAATGTATCTTATGCGAGTGTTTAAGTTTAGAATCAGTGAAGCATGGCTGGATGATGGATGTGCCATTGGAATAGAGTTCATGTGTGTTGTACAGGGGGGAAGATAGAAGAGAAGGAGAAATATGAATTGTCTGAGTGCTGTTTATGAAAGGAAGAGCTGTGACTTTAAGGAGAAGGGAGGAAAAGGTTAATGCAGACATTAGAAAGTGTAGCATGATTCCAGTTAATTTAGGGAGATTTAAATGCACTTGTTTCTCTGTTTGTCCACAGAACCTTGTTATAACTTTTGAACTAACACACTCCTTGTTATAACTCCCTACACTTATGAATTAACACACTCCTTGTTATAACTCCCTGCACTTATCAACTAACACACTCCTTGTTATAACTCCTGTCCCTACACTTATGAACTAACACACTCCTTGCTATAACTCCCTACACTTATGAACTAACACACTTGTTGTTATAACTCCCTAACCTATGAACTAACACACTCCTTGTTATAACTCCCTACACTTATGAACTAACACACTCCTTGCTATAACTCCCTACACTTATGAACTAACACACTTGTTGTTATAACTCCCTACACCTATGAACTAACACACTCCTTGTTATAACTCCCTACACCTATGAACTAACACACTCCTTGTTATAACTCCCTACATTTATCAGCTAACACACTCCTTGTTATAACTCCCTACACTTATCAACTAACACACTCCTTGTTATAACTTCCTACACTTTTCAAATAACACACTTGTTGTTATAACTCTCTACACTTATGAACTAACACACTCCTTGTTATAACTCCCTACACTTATCAACTAACACACTCCTTGTTATAACTCCCTACACTTATCAACTAACACACTCCTTGTTATAACTCTCTACACTTATCAACTAACACACTCGTTGTTATAACTCCCTACACCTATGAACGAACACACTCCTTGTTATAACTCCCTACACCTATGAACTAACACACTCCTTGTTATAACTCCCTACACTTATCAACTAACACACTCGTTGTTATAACTCCCTACACTTATGAACTAACACACTCCTTGTTATAACTCTCTACACTTATCAACTAACACACTCGTTGTTATAACTCCCTACACTTATGAACTAACACACTCCTTATTATAACTCCCTACACCTATGAACTAACACACTCCTTGTTATAACTCCCTACACTTATCAACTAACACACTCGTTGTTATAACTCCCTACACCTATGAACTAACACACTCCTTGTTATAACTCCCTACACTTACAGGGTTAAAAGGGATTCTGTCCTTTTACTCATACCTGGAGAGAGAGGAGAGAGAGAGCGTTGTAAGCAGGGTTCAAAATATTTTCCAAATAGGTTCCATTTATATACCAGTCGCTGTTCAGTATATTTTGTTATCCATATATAATATATTCCTTAATATATATTCTTGTTTTAACTCCCTACACTTATGAACTAACACACTTAGAGAACTACACATGCTGCACTAATCTTGTATATGCATGTGTGTATATATATATATATATATATATATGTCTAACATATGTATTTGTTTGTGTATATATGTATTTACAGACATACAGTATATACACATATAAACGCATAAATACATATGTATGCATATACTGTATAGACATATATATAAATAAGTGCATTGGAGCCCTTTGCAGCTAAGTAGATGAAAACATGAAAATAAAAAATAAATAAAACATATTCATAGAAACATAGATATTGACGGAAGATAAGAGCCATAGGCCTAGCAAGTCTGCCGGATATTACCTAACAGTATAAACTTATCTAGTTTGTAGGATAGCCTTATGCTTGTCCCAGTCATTTTTAAAGTCCCCCACAGTGTTTGTCGTTACTACCTATTGAGGAAGTTTAGTTCATAAATCAATCACTCTTTCTGTAAAGAAGTGCTTCCTCAAATTACTCTTGAATCTACTACCCTTCAGCTTGAGATCATGACCCCTTGTTCTTGAATTTTCCATTTTATGTAAAATTCCCACAGCCTCAGTTTTACTAAGCCCTTTAATGTACTTGAAAGTTGCTATCATATCACCTTTTTCCCTTCTCTCCTCTAAGCTATACATATTTAGGTCATTGAGCCCATCCTGGTAAGTTTTATTTTTTAGACCATGTACCATTTTAGCAGCCCTCCTTTGCACAGATTCAAGTTTGTTAATATCCTTCTGAAGATATGGCCTCCAGAACTGTACACAATACTCAAGATAAGGCCTAACTAATGATCTTTAAAGTGGCATAAGAACCTTATTCTGCTATGTAAAGAACATTGGAATGTGAAATATTCATATTTTCATGTCAGGTAAGCGCACTTGACAATATGAGATCGGGTTTGCACTCGAGTAGGGTGTTTTTTTCCACTTTTTCCACTAACTAATTGCCCCATAGAAGTCAATGGAGCAAAAAAGTGGGGGGAAAAACTAACACCCTACTTGCATGCAAACCCGATCGCATTTTTTCAAGTGCACTAATTCAACATGAAAATATTAATATTTCACATTCCAATGTTCTTCAAATAGCAGAATATGTTTTATTTATCCATAATACATATATGGTATTTGGGTACAATATATATCTATACCACTATATAAAGAGATGATTATATATATGTATAGATATATACAAATATAGAGAGTAATATATATTATAAAATACATAGAACATATTCCCTTATGTACATTAGAATGTGAAATGTTCACAGTTAATAAACAGAATAACACTTTATTGAATATGAATATTGCATAAATATGCTTTTCATGTTTTCATCTACTTGACTGCAAAAGGCTGGGTTAGATAGTGTTATTATTAGCGTAATTGTACTTTTCAATGCATCTATGTGTTTTGTGACACTTTTTTGTTTTGCGAAACAGTTAACCAGAGCTCTGAGGTTACGGTAATCATTCTAGCATAAATCGCTATTGCATTCTTGCTTTTGCATTTACTTTCAACTTGTAATATGAGTGATACATCCGACGTGTACAAACCCAATGCCGCTCACACTTAACTTTTAGCACGCCGCTTCTAATCTGGCCCAATATCTATTCAGGGCATGTGTGCTGTTAACAATTTCATTGCAGTTATAAATGAACATGACGGTGATTATATTTTTTTAGGTAAAATTTCTTATTTTATAGTCGTATTCTTCTTTTTATTAAACAAAAAATTATTGTGTTTATTAATATTTTAATTGAGCATGCCTAAAAACTTAAAACAATGCAAACATGCAAAATAAATGTGATTTATTGACTAAGATACTATTACCATTGGTCTCTCACTATAAAGTACTTAACAAATGTGATTACTACCTGTGTTTAATGGACTGGAATATCACCTATGAAAAATGCATGTATTTACTTAAAAGCTATGCTGGAATATGGTGTTGAACAAACTTCTGTTTGCATTTCTTCTTATTATTATTATAATGATTTCAATCCTATCTATTTTGAAAAATCATTGTAGATTGTGACCGGTATTGTAAACTGTATGTAATATCTCATATGCCTCAGTAGAATATAGTTGCTAATATTTAATGGATTTTTGCTTTACTTACAGAGTAATGCTAAATAATTCCCTTGAGCACTTGCCTGATAAACCTCTCTGCCAACACATGCCTAAATTAAACTGGCTGTAAGTATGGAACAGTTTAATAGTATGTTTATTCTATTTTAGAAAATGTTGTTTTGACATTGTTGATAATTAAACTGTATGCCAGAGTTTTTCTCACTGAGATGTGAAAAACAGGTTTTGGCTGCTCCTTAAATGATTTGAAGTATTATACTCTCCTTCAATTCTCAGTATGCAGTTGCAATTTGAAAATTACTGTACCCAATAGCTCTTCATTTAGTAACAGAAGGCTCCCATTTCACATTTCTATTAAGAGACAGTGGAAAACATGAATTTCCATGCTTTCATGTGCTTGAGTAAGAACTGCGGCATGAATTTTTTTTATTTTTTTTTCATTTAATTGACCTAGTTTTATTAAAATATATATATAACACAAGTCCTTAGACATTTGTGTGCAATATATAGCAGCCAAGCAGTTAAAGGGATACTAAACCCAATTTTTTTCTTTCATTATTCAGATAGAGCATGCAATTTTAAGAAACTTAAAAAATGGGCTGGATCCTTAGCTTACATTCCTGCTTTTTCAAATAAAGATAGCAAGAGATCGAAGAAAATTTGATAATTGGAGTAAATTAGAATGTTACTTAAAATTGCATGCTCTATCTCAATCATGCAATTTTAAGCAACATTCTAGCTTACATGAGCTTTCTTGTTTTTTATTGTTAATTTAACAACCATAATTATAAAGAATTATTTACAGCCTGTGGTGTGTTTTACTATCAGAATAGTTTAAAAGTGCTTTAGCATTTTTATATTTTGTAATAGCATTGCATACTGTCAGTCCCTCTTAGTCACATGTTAACTATTTTTTACAAGCTAGATTTAGGTTACGTCATTACTTCTTTATTTTTCTCTTTTTATCTTAGATTTTTTTTTAGTATTATTTTTTCCCTTTTCAACATGTGCAAATCATTTTACAAATATGCTGTGTAATTAATTGCTGATTTCTCTTTATCTAAGGGTTAAATTAATATTTTACACATTAACTGAAAGCTTATAAAGCAGAACGTCTAAATGGAAAGGAACAAGGCCTTAATCTTTACGACTGAGCAACCATCAATAAATATTTGATGGAAATGTTATGTACCAGCGTGACCAGAACATTTAATATTGTGTGTTTTCTTTCAGGGATTTTGAAGGCAACAATATTCAAATTTTAAGGAACTCAACTTTCACTTCCTGCAATACATTAACTGTTCTGTAAGTTTTTTTGTTTTGTTTTTTTGGCATATTTTTAAATAAGGTGTTTGCATGTTCATAATCTGGATAAAACTCTTATAAAAATGAAATAAATATATAACATTTTGACATAGATATACACAATACATGTACTGTGAGATCCACAACTTAAAGTCTAAACTAAACTTTCATGATTCAGATAGAACATGCAAGAACTTTCCAGTTTACTTTAAAGGGACATTAAACCCACAGTTTTTCTTTCATGATTTAGATAGAGAATACCATTTTTTTATTTTTTTATTATTTTATTTAAATATCAGCAGTAATTTACAGAGACAAATAACAAAGAAGTCACAAAAATCAAACCTTTTCAAATTGTTTTACATTTAAATAAAAAACAGTGAGCAAATAGATGTTCTGCTGAATTTTATCTTAGTTGGAGAGCCCAACCATGAATATCAAAACCAATTATTTAGATATCAGCAGTAATTTACAGAGACAAGTAACAAAGGAATCAAAAAAATCAAACATTTTTAATTGTTTTACATTTAAATCAGAAGCAGTGAGTTAATAAATATTCTGCTGAATTTTATCTTAGTTGGACAACCCAACCATGAATACCAGAACCAATTATTTAGATATCAGCAGTAATTTACAAAGACAAATAACAAAGGAATCACAAAAATCAAACATTTTCAATTTGATTTACAGTTAAATCAGGAGCAGTGAGCAAATAAATGTTCTGCTGAATTTTATCTTAGTTGGACAACCCAACCATGAATACCAAAACCAAAGCGAGAAAAAGGGAAAAAAGAAAGAAAAAAAAGGAAAGGAAAGGAAAAGGGAAGGGACAAGGGCAGAACCAAAAAGAAATCCACTCCCCCCCCCCCCCCCCCCACCAAAGCTAGGGAAGAATACGTATGTATGAGACCGGAGGAATCCCAGAAAATCATCTCAGCTCATTTCAACTGATAAATTATTACCAGACACCCAGAAGCACCAGTTCCGAGTTTCTGAATGGAAATATTAGGTCATTCATCTCTGTGTCAGGCAGTGACCTGATAAAGGCTGACCACTTAGCAAAGAATTGTCTGATGTCGGAATCCTTATCTAAATTAGTATCCCTTTGTTCTAGCAAGCATTGTTTTTTCAAACAATTCTTAATCTCTGGGATGGATGGAGCTACTCTTAACTTCCAATTTTTAAGAATAAGATATCTGGTTGCCAGTATAGAGAGAAATATCAGTTTATCATATGGACTATGATTAGGCTGACCATATTTCCTTGAGACAAAAACGGGACATTGAGATGTCAAAAACGGGACAGGGTTAATATTCTTTATTCATAGGAAAAAAAGTAAGATTTTAACAAAAGTTAACTTTTATGACATGAATATAAACTATTGAGCCAACAATTATCCATCAGTTACAGAGGAACTCATACAAAAAAAATTAGGTAGACGTAGAGCTATAACATCTAAATACCAATCCACAGTGTTTTCACAATGTTCCCATGATCTAAATTGGGAATGTGACATGTGTATATTTTTTAATCACATGCCCTTAACTCAATGTTTCCAAAATTGAAATAATCCTCTATGTTGTCAAGGCAAATCTCCCCATATTAACTGATTTTAAATGGTAAAAGTGTAGCCTCTGAACAGGCATTTGGTTTAAAGATCTGGATTAGTAGTTGTAGATTTTTTTTAGCTGAGTTACCCAAAATCATTGTTACATGGTGGAAGAACTGAGAAAAATGTGGAAATAGTTACTTGATAATAACCATTATTTATAACGTCTGTACAACCAGCACTGCATCAGCATAATAATAAGCATAATTAATGACAATTAAATGGATTGACAGGCACAGACACTGGTCTTACCTTGGAAGGCAGAACTTAGACGATTGATCTACTTGATCACTATGTTTGTATGTTCGCACTGTGACACAAGAAGATGGCAAGAATTATCTCTCTGGTGAAGGTCAGCCGCTAATTCGGATGATGGCAGAGGCAGATGATCATCACATCAGATAATGACAGATCTAGTCCGACTCCTGTCCTTACTAGGCACTAGCTAGTAGTTCTAACTTCCCTCTCGTGACCAGTCTCTCTCCTCAGCTCAGTCTGACAGCTCACGACTGAGTACTGACCTGCTTTCACTTGCTTTCAATGATCACGCCCCTAATTTTGAGCACGGGCAACTAGAGGAGGTGCTGTGGATCATGTGGGCACGGCCACCCAACCCTAACCCTGCAGTTAAAAAAAAAAAACTGCCCTCCCCACCGGCGGGGAGTTTAAAAATGTTTAGTAAGTGGTGTGTGTGCTAAAAAATTACACTTGCGCTGGTCGCACAGTCTGATAACCCTCAAAACGGGACAAAATGAATATTATTAATGAAACGACGGGACGGGGGAAAAAACATAAAATAACGGTACTGTCCCTTTCAAAACGGGACGTATGGTCAGCCTAACTATGATACTTTATACCGAAGATAATCTGTTGTTGTGTAAGAGCCAATTGAGAAATTTTTAGAGTTTTGTTGAGCCAAAACTCTAACTTCCACCAAAGATGCCTTATTTTAGGACAGGTCCAGATCATGTGCATTAAGTCAGCTGCAAGGAGCGCACATTTTGGACATTTATTAAAACTAAAGTTATTAATTTTGTGGCCCTTTTCGGGGGTAAAATATGGATTATGTAAGAGTTTAACATGCATCTCCCGCCAGGTGGCTCATAGTCACCTTGGCTACTTTGCCAATTGAAGTTTGGACCATTTTTATATCAATAGTTGATTGAGGTAACAATCGGTTCCATAGAGAAGTGATTTTCTCCAGTTCTGATTCACCCTTACTGAGTTTAATTAACTGATAGCACGTGGAAATGGATCTGACACCATTTTTAAACAAGGTGAGCCAGCTTTCTAACTTACCCAGAGTCCAGTTCCATCCTGTCTCACTCATCAATTCACAAAGGAGATGTCTACTTTGCAAATATGCAAAAAAAACATAATTTATGTAAGAATTTACCTGATAAATTCATTTCTTTCATATTAGCAAGAGTCCATGAGCTAGTGACGTATGGGATATACATTCCTACCAGGAGGGGCAAAGTTTCCCAAACCTCAAAATGCCTATAAATACACCCCTCACCACACCCACAAATCAGTTTAATGAATAGCCAAGAAGTGGGGTGATAAGAAAAAAGTGCGAAGCATAAAAAATAAGGAATTGGAATAATTGTGCTTTATACAAAAAAATTATAACCACCACAAAAAAGGGTGGGCCTCATGGACTCTTGCTAATATGAAAGAAATGAATTTATCAGGTAAATTCTTACATAAATTATGTTTTCTTTCATGTAATTAGCAAGAGTCCATGAGCTAGTGACATATGGGATAATGACTACCCAAGATGTGGATCTTCCACGCAAAAGTCACTAGAGAGGGAGGGATAAAATAAAGACAGCCAATTCCGCTGAAAAAAATCCACACCCAAAACAAAGTTTAAATCTTATAATGAAAAAAACTGAAATTATCAGCAGAAGAATCAAACTGAAACAGCTGCCTGAAGTACTTTTCTACCAAAAACTGCTTCAGAAGAAGAAAACACATCAAAATGGTAGAATTTAGTAAAAGTATGCAAAGAAGACCAAGTGGCTGCTTTGCAAATCTGATCAACCGAAGCTTCATTCCTAAACGCCCAGGAAGTAGAAACTGACCTAGTAGAATGAGCTGTAATCCTTTGAGGCGGAGTTTTACCCGACTCGACATAAGCATGATGAATCAAAGATTTTAACCAAGATGCCAAAGAAATGGCAGAAGCCTTCTGACCTTTCCTAGAACCGGAAAAGATAACAAATAGACTAGAAGTCTTTCGGAAATCCTTAGTAGCTTCAACATAATATTTCAAAGCTCTAACTACATCCAAAGAATGCAATGACTTTTCCTTAGAATTCTTAGGATTAGGACACAATGAAAGAAACAAAATTTTTCTACTAATGTTGTTAGAATTCACAACCTTAGGTAAAAATTTAAAAGAAGTTCGCAACACCGCCTTATCCTGATGAAAAATCAGAAAAGGAGACTCACAAGAAAGAGCAGATAATTCAGAAACTCTTCTAGCAGAAGAGATGGCCAAAAGAAACAAAACTTTCCAAGAAAGTAATTTAATGTCCAGCGAATGCATAGGTTCAAACGGAGGAGCTTGAAGAGCCCCCAGAACCAAATTCAAACTCCACGGAGGAGAGATTGACTTAATGACAGGTTTTATACGAACCAAAGCTTGTACAAATCAACGAATATCAGGAAGACTAGCAATCTTTCTGTGAAAAAGAACAGAAAGAGCAGAGATTTGTCCTTTCAAGGAACTTGCAGACAAACCTTTATCCAAACCATCCTGAAGAAACTGTAAAATTCTAGGAATTCTAAAAGAATGCCAAGAAAAATGATGAGAAAAACACCAAGAAATGTAAATCTTCCAGACTCGATAATATATCTTCCTAGATACAGATTTACGAGCCTGTAACATAGTATTAATCACAGAGTCAGAGAAACCTCTATGACTGAGAATCAAGCGTTCAATCTCCATACCTTCAAATTTAGAAGGTCTGGTCTTAACGGAAGAGTCCACGGTTGGCAAGTGGCCATCCGGACAAGATCCGCATACCAAAACCTGTGAGGCCATGCTGGAGCCACCAGCAGAACAAACGAACACTCCTTTAGAATCTTGGAAATCACTCTTGGAAGAAGAACTAGAGGCGGAAAGATATAGGCAGGATGATACTTCCAAGGAAGTGACAATGCATCCACTGCCTCCGCTTGAGGATCCCTGGATCTGGACAGATACCTGGGAAGCTTCTTGTTTAGATGAGAAGCCATCAGATCTATTTCTGGAAGTCCCCACATTTGAACAATCTGAAGAAATACCTCTGGGTGAAGAGACCATTCGCCCGGATGTAATGTTTGGCGACTGAGATAATCCGCTTCCTAATTGTCTATACCTGGGATATGAACCGCAGAAATTGGACAGGAGCTGGATTCCGCCCATACCAGTATTCGAGATACTTCTTTCATAGCCAGAGGACTGTGAGTCCCTCCTTGATGATTGACATATGCCACGGTTGTGACATTGTCCGTCTGAAAACAAATGAACGACTCTCTCTTTAGAAGAGGCCATGACTGAAGAGCTCTGAAAATTGCACGGAGTTCCAAAATGTTGATTGGTAATCTCACCTCCTGAGATTCCCAAACCCCTTGTGCTGTCAGAGACCCCCAAACGGCTCCCCAACCTGTCAGACTTGCATCTGTTGAAATCACAGTCCAGGTCGGAAGAACAAAAGAAGCCCCCTGAACTAAACGATGGGGGTCTGTCCACCACGTCAGAGATTGTCGTACAATCGGTTTTAAAGATATTAATTGAGATATCTTTGTATAATCCCTGCACCACTGGTTAAGCATACAGAGCTGAAGAGGTCGCATGTGAAAACTAGCAAAGGGGATCGTGTCCGATGCAGCAGTCATAATACCTAGAATTTCCATGCATAAGGCTACTGAAGGGAATGATTGAGACTGAAGGTTTCGACAAGCTGAAACCAATTTTAGACGTCTCTTGTCTGTCAGAGACAGAGTCATGGACACTGAATCTATCTGGAAACCTAAAAAGGTTACCCTTGTCTGAGGAATCAATGAACTTTTTGGTAAATTGATCCTCCAACCATGTTCTCGAAGAAACAATACAAGTTGATTCGTATGAGATTCTGCTAAATGTGAAGACTGAGCAAGTACCAAGATATCGTCCAAATAAGGAAATACCACAATACCCTGTTCTCTGATTACAGAGAGAAGGGCACCGAGACCCTTTGTAAAAATCCTTGGAGCTGTTGCTAGGCCAAACGGCAGAGCCACAAACTGGTAATGCTTGTCTAGGAAAGAGAATCTCAGAAACTGATAGTGATCTGGATGAATCGGAATATGCAGATATGCATCCTGTAAATCTATTGTGGACATATAATGCCCTTGCTGAACAAAAGTAAAAAAAATAGTCCTTATAGTTACCATCTTGAATGTTGGTATCCTTACATAATGATTCAATATTTTTAAATCCAGAACTGGTCTGAAGGAATTCTCCTTCTTTGGTACAATGAAAAGATTTGAGTAAAACCCCAGCCCCTGTTCCAGAACTGGAACTGGCATAATTACTCCAGCCAACTCTAGATCTGAAACACATTTCAGAAATGCTTGAGCCTTCACTGGATTTACTGGGACACGGGAAAGAAAAAATCTTCTTGCAGGAGGCCTTATCTTGAAGCCTATTCTGTACCCTTGTGAAACAATGTTCTGAATCCAAAGATTGTGAATCGAATTGATCCAAATTTCTTTGAAAAATCGTAATCTGCCCCCTACCAGCTGAGCTGGAATGAGGGCCGCACCTTCATGTTGACTTGGGAGCTGGCTTTGGCTTTCTAAAAGGCTTGGATTTATTCCAGACTAGAGATGGTTTCCAAACTGATACTGCTCCTGTAGGGGAAGGATCAGGCTTTTGTTCCTTATTGTGACGAAAGGAACGAAAACGATTAGTAGACCTAAATTTACCTTTAGATTTTTTATCCTGTGGTAAAAAAGTTCCTTTCCCTCCAGTAACAGTTGAAATAATAGAATCCAACTGTGAACCAAATAACTTATTACCCTGGAAAGAAAGGGAAAGCAAAGTTGACTTAGAAGACATATCAGCATTCCAAGTTTTAAGCCATAAAGGTCTTCTAGCTAAAATAGCTAGAGACATATACCTGACATCAACCCTGATGATATCAAAGATGGCATCACAAATAAAATTATTAGCATGTTGAAGAAGATTAACAATGCTATGAGAATTATGATCTGATACTTGTTGCGCTAAAGCTTCCAACCAAAAAGTTGAAGCTGCAGCAACATCTGCTAAAGATATAGCAGGTCTAAGAAGATTACCTGAACATAAGTAAGCTTTTCTTAGAAAGGATTACATTTTCCTATCTAAAGGATCCTTAAAGGAAGTACTATCTGCCATAGGAATAGTAGTACGTTTAGCAAGAGTAGAGATAGCCCCATCAACCTTAGGGATTTTGTCCCAAAACTATAATCTGTCAGTTGGCACAGGATATAATTGCTTAAAACGTTTAGAATGAGTGAATGAATTACCCAAATTATTCCATTCCCTGGAAATTACTTCAGAAATAGCATTAGGGACAGGAAAAACTTCTGGAATAACTACAGGAGATTTAAAAACCTTATTTAAATGTTTAGATTTAGTATCAAGAGGACCAGATTCCTCTATCTCTAATGCAATTAAGACTTCTTTAAGTAAAGAACGAATAAATTCCATTTTGAATAAATATGAAGATTTATCAGCATCAACCTCTGAAACTGAATCCTCTGAACCAGAGGAAATATTATCGGAATCAGAATGATGATGTTCATTTAAAAATTCATCTGAAAAATGAGAAGTTTTAAAAGACCTTTTCTGTTTACTAGAAGGAGGAATAACAGACATAGCCTTCTTAATGGATTTAGAAACAAAATCTCTTATGTTAACAGGAACACTCTGAGTATTAGATGTTGATGGAACAACAACAGGTAATGTAACATTACTAAAGGAAATATTATCTGCATTAACAAGTTTGTCATGACATTCATTACAAACAACAGCTGGAGGAACAGATACCACAAGTTTACAGCAAATACACTTAACTTTGGTAGATCCAACATCAGGCAGTGATTTTCCAGAAGTATCTTCTGATTCAGCGTCCAACTGAGACATCTTGCAATATGTAATAGAAAAAACAACATATAAAGCAAAATTGATCAAATTCCTTAAATGACAGTTTCAGGAATGGGAAAAAATGCCAGTGAACAAGCTTCTAGCAACCAGAAGCAAATAAACAATAAGACTTAAATAATGTGGAGACAATAATGACGCCCATATTTTTTAGCGCCAAAAAAGACGCCCACATTATTTGGCGCCTAAATGCTTTTAGCGCCAAAAATGACGCCACATCCAGTAACGCCGACACTTTTGGCGCAAAAACGTCAAAAATGACGCAACTTCCGGTGACAAGAACGATGCCGGAAATAACATGTCAGGGTTTCTCGCTGTCTCTTTAAGGATTATTCATCTCCCTGCTGCTGATTGGTTACACCTCCTTTAAAACAGGTGCTCTCCCAACACACCTTGCTCAGTATTCTGGAAACCTAGCCTAAGTTAGGTGTGATACAAGCCTGATAAATATAAAGTTGTAATTTATTCACTGATTCGTATTTTCCTCTTTCAGCATTTCTACTATCTCCCAAAAACGGATTACAGAGGTCTCTCTTCCTTCCTGTATTACAAGCTGCCGTGAAGCACTAACTACTGAGCTGCTGATTTTGCTGTGTGCTACAGTTCATTATTGGGACAATCAGACTGCAGGTAAATTCGGGACTTCCACTAACAACTTGCTTTCTTATTTTACTTACCCGGTAAGTCTCAAGAACTGCTGTACCGGACTGACGTGACATCACTTCCGGTTCTCCCGGACACATTGCTGAGATTACCGAGCAGGGAAGCTCGCAGAGGAACGGATCAGTATTCAATTCATTGGACATTCAGGTACATTTGAGATCTGTTACTTACATTTAACCTCTTGATAAGATACATATGCCGGAATCCTTCTTGACACTTTTGTTGCTGAATCAGTGTTTGTTTAACACACGGAACTGACTGCTTGTATTGTAATTACACTGGGATTAATTTATCTCTCCAACATCCCTGCAATACACTTCTAAGTAACTGTTTGGACCAACAGCAGAGGAACTGTGTTTTTGTTAAAGAGACTTTCCTTTAGTTCTTGCTGGGAAGTTACCTGTGTTTAACACCTGTTACCTTTTTTTTCATATCATCTCTCATTGCAATACAGTTCTAAGAGAGCTAGAATCATCTCTTTCTCTCAACCAATTACTGTGTAACAACTATACAGTATTAAGAAAATATTAATATCACTGATAAAAAAGGATCTCCTCTTCCCATAGGGGATCCACTACATTAGTGAAAACAATCTATCATTTTAACCTGCAGTTGTGTTCCACATTTATAGTTGTATCGTTATATAATACTGAGCCTTAAAAAGGAAATGGAACCAGCAGAGTTACCCCAGATTGTTTTCAACTTATCCCAAAAAGTAGATCAGCTAGCCCAAGGCTTGCATGACCTACGTATAGAAAATGCTGCTTTAAAAGGTGTCATAAGAGATTCAATTGCTGTTAAATCTAACCAGTTGGAAATATTAGCTGAACCCCAAGTTTCATTGCCAGAAACATTTTCAGGGAACAGAAAAGCTTATAGGCAATTTAAGAATGCATGTCACCTACTATTTCTGATGAAACCTCGTACTTACCCCACTGAGAGAGTGAAGGTTCTAACTACCATTTCCTTTCTCAGAGGGGAACCCAGGAATTGGGCAGACCGGTTCTTTGAAACCGATGACTCCATACTTGGGTCCCTGAATGAATTCTTCTCAGCTATGGATGAATTGTTTCAGGACACTGATATACAATTAACCGCAGAAACCTCCATGAGGAGCCTCAAACAAGGCAAAAGGCCTGTGGAGGAGTATATTACGGATTTTAAACAATTCGCTGCTGATTCGCTCTGGAGCCCCGTTGCCTTGCGGAATCAGTTCCGTTTAGGGCTATCAGAGGCGCTAAAAGATGAATTCGCAAGGATTGAGCTGCCAAAAACTTTGGATGACTTTATGCGAGTTGCCACCCAGATCGATAGACGCATACGTGAAAGAAAAGCAGAACGTTATACTGTAGAAACGAAGCCTAAAAGTTATTCAACTTCAACAGGTATTAGCTCCTACAGTCATTCCAAACCTCAGACCGAGGCTATGGAGATTGGATTCCTAAGGGGTCCCCTTACTCCAGAGGAAAAACTACGACGTAAGGTAAAAAACCTATGTATGTACTGCGCTAGTCCCACCCATTCTGTCCAGGATTGCGCAGTTCTGACAAAAACCAAGAAAGGTATGTCACACATAGCATACACCTCTATACTATCTCTGCCGAAAGCTTCAAATTCTTACTGTACTTTATCTCTCTTCCTGCAGCTGGATCAAAAACGTCTGACGATTAACGACGCCATAATAGATTCTGGTGCTACAGGGAACTATATTGATGAAGAGTTCTGCCTAACCAACAACATTCCACTGATTACAAAGAAAGTCCCTATTCCAATCAAGGTCATAGACGGTTCCCCTATGACCTCCGGACCTATTACTCAAGAGACTGTACCATTATATGCTAACATTTCAGGACATGTTGAAATGATTTCTTTTGATGTTTTACCTTCTCCTCATTTTACTTTGGTTATAGGCTTGGAGTGGCTTAAACTCCATAACCCTTCAATTGTATGGTCTCCATTCTCAATAAATTTTGTTTCAGATTATTGCAAAGAAACCTGTTTCCATGATCAATTCTTATTTCACACTAACCCCCAATCTGAAGATTTACCCTCAGAATACAAAGACTTTCTAGATGTCTTTAGCAAAACTGAGGCTGAGAATTTACCACCCCATAGGGCATACGATTGCCCCATAGACCTCCAACCTGGTGCAAGGATACCATGCGGACACCTCTATCCCTTAAGTCCTCCAGAACTAGAACACCTGAAAACGTATTTGGAGGAGAATTTGCGGAAAGGCTTCATCAGGAGTTCCACCTCCCCTGCTGGTGCAGGTATATTTTTTGTCCGCAATAAAGATTCCAGTCTCAGACCCATAATAGATTATCGTGAACTTAATAAGTGCACAATAAAAAATCGATATCCTTTACCCCTAATTCCAGAGATGATCGAAAGACTCTCTGAAGCTACCATCTTCTCTAAATTAGACCTAAGAGGGGCCTACAACCTCATCCGGATAAAGGAAGGTCATGAGTGGCTGACGGCATTTAGGACCAGGTACGGTCTTTTTGAGTACCTGGTAATGCCGTTCGGCCTATGCAATGCCCCCGCCACGTTCCAACACTTCATCAACGATGTGTTTCGTGATTTGTTGGACGTGTGCGTAGTCATCTATCTCGACGACATCCTCATTTATTCCAGAACTATGGAAGAACACAAAAAACACGTGCGTTGGGTCCTCTCCAGACTTAGAGTCCATAAGCTGTATGCCAAACCCGAAAAATGTAAATTCCATACTAATCATGTCTCCTTCCTCGGGTATAACATCTCACCCAAGGGAGTACAAATGCAGACTGAAAAGGTTACCGCCGTACTAGAATGGCCAGAACCTAAAACAAAAAAGGATCTACAGAGATTTTTAGGGTTTTCTAACTATTATAGAAAATTCATAAAGAATTTTTCCACACTGGTAAAACCTTTGACAAGATTAACTGGCTCTAACGCGGTATTCAGATGGGATTCTGATGCCAAAAGCACATTCAATCTGTTAAAAGCCAGGTTTACATCTGCACCTATTCTTCAATTCCCAAACCCACAATATCAATACACATTGGAAGTCGATTCCTCTGATTATGCAATTGGAGCTGTCTTGTCCCAACAGAAAACCTTACAAGAACCGCTACATCCCATATCTTTCTATTCAAAAACAATGACTCCAGCTGAAAGAAATTATGCTATTGGGGATAAGGAGTTGTTGGCAATCCGCCGATCTCTAGAGCATTGGAGGCATCTCCTGGAAGGAACTAAACTACCAATCAATATCTTCACAGATCATAAGAACCTCCAGTACCTCCAAAGGAATAAAACACTCTCGGCTCGTCAAGTACGATGGAGCCTTTACTTCGATCGATTCAATTTTAACATCATTTATAGGCCTGCAGAAAAAAACGGCAAGGCAGATGCCTTATCTCGCATCCCTAATAAACCTACACCCTTGCACACTAGGACTTCTATTGTTCCTCCAGAGTGTTTTATCGGGTTGTCCATCCCATTACTTGATGAACTCAAGGATTACTGTAGGAATGTACCTCTTTCCCCAGAACCCAATCTCTTAAAAACCTCTGGAATATACTATCACGGGGATAAAATTTATTTGCCCTCTCATATGAGATTACAACTATTACAGTCAACACATGATTCACCCCTTGCTGGACACCCTGGTGTCCGACGGACCATGGAGCGAATAAAACGCAGTTTCTGGTGGCCTGAGATGAAAACAACTGTTCAAAACTACATCAAGACGTGCAAGGTTTGTGCCACTTCCAAACCTGAGAGGAAACCACCGTATGGACTCTTAATGTCCATTCCTGTTCCACAGAAACCCTGGGAACATGTGTCAATGGACTTCATCGTTGATTTGCCCCCATCCAACAAACAAACAACTATTTTTGTAGTCATAGATCTATTCACTAAAATGGCTCATTTCGTTCCCTATCACAAGGTCCCTTCCTCCTCTGAAACAGCTCATCTTTTTATCGACCACATAGTTAAGTTACATGGCATACCCCCCATCTTGACTGATAGGGGATGTCAATTCACTTCGAAATTCTGGACCAAGCTATGTGAGTTGACTAAAATCGACCACCGTTATACCACAGCATTTCACCCACAGACCAATGGTCAAGCTGAGAGACTCAATCAATGGCTCGACCATTACCTCAGATGTTACTGTTCATACCATCAAACAGACTGGATAAAATTCCTCTCTATGGCTGAGTTCGCATATAACAACTCAATTAACTCCTCTACAAAGATGACAGCGTTTTATGCGAACTACGCTTATCATCCGGATTTCCCACTGTCAAAAAATGGGTCACCCGATTCGCCATTAGTTGACGATTTATGTAACACCCTACAAGAAAATTTCAAGCATATAAAAGAAAATATCTTAAGAGCTCAACATACTCAGAAACATTACTACGATCTTCGTCGAAGAAAACCACCAACCTATTCTATAGGAGACTTAGTGTGGCTTTCCACAAAAAATCTGAAGCTTCTGATCCCTTCAAAAAAGTTAGCCACTCTTTTTATTGGACCTTTTCCCGTTCAGAAAATTGTAAACGAAAATGCTATACGATTGCAGTTACCTGCAACAATGAAGATACATCCTACTGTCCATGTATCTTTGGTAAAACCTTACATAAGGACAAGAGATGAGCAGGTATTACTCCCACCAACTGATCCCGGACTAGCTTTGGATGAATATGAGGTTGAGTCAGTTTTAGATTCCAGATATCACAAAGGAGTCTTGCAGTATCTGGTGAGATGGAAAAACTACTCGGTGGATGAGGACTCTTGGGAACCTGTTTCCCATTTAAATGCTCCTCGTTTGATCTCTGTTTTTCATCGCAGACACCCTGAACGTCCTCGTCCTCTCGCTGTGGAACAGCGACCCTGAGAGGGGGGTCATGTCAGGGTTTCTCGCTGTCTCTTTAAGGATTATTCATCTCCCTGCTGCTGATTGGTTACACCTCCTTTAAAACAGGTGCTCTCCCAACACACCTTGCTCAGTATTCTGGAAACCTAGCCTAAGTTAGGTGTGATACAAGCCTGATAAATATAAAGTTGTAATTTATTCACTGATTCGTATTTTCCTCTTTCAGCATTTCTACTATCTCCCAAAAACGGATTACAGAGGTCTCTCTTCCTTCCTGTATTACAAGCTGCCGTGAAGCACTAACTACTGAGCTGCTGATTTTGCTGTGTGCTACAGTTCACTATTGGGACAATCAGACTGCAGGTAAATTCGGGACTTCCACTAACAACTTGCTTTCTTATTTTACTTACCCGGTAAGTCTCAAGAACTGCTGTACCGGACTGACGTGACATCACTTCCGGTTCTCCCGGACACATTGCTGAGATTACCGAGCAGGGAAGCTCGCAGAGGAACGGATCAGTATTCAATTCATTGGACATTCAGGTACATTTGAGATCTGTTACTTACATTTAACCTCTTGATAAGATACATATGCCGGAATCCTTCTTGACACTTTTGTTGCTGAATCAGTGTTTGTTTAACACACGGAACTGACTGCTTGTATTGTAATTACACTGGGATTAATTTATCTCTCCAACATCCCTGCAATACACTTCTAAGTAACTGTTTGGACCAACAGCAGAGGAACTGTGTTTTTGTTAAAGAGACTTTCCTTTAGTTCTTGCTGGGAAGTTACCTGTGTTTAACACCTGTTACCTTTTTTTTCATATCATCTCTCATTGCAATACAGTTCTAAGAGAGCTAGAATCATCTCTTTCTCTCAACCAATTACTGTGTAACAACTATACAGTATTAAGAAAATATTAATATCACTGATAAAAAAGGATCTCCTCTTCCCATAGGGGATCCACTACATTAGTGAAAACAATCTATCATTTTAACCTGCAGTTGTGTTCCACATTTATAGTTGTATCGTTATATAACAAATAATTTTTTGCGCCAAAAAAGTCTGCGCCAAAAATGACGCAATAAAATGAAGCATTTTCAGCCCCCGCAAGCCTAACAGCCCACAGGAAAAAAAGTCAAATTTTTAAGGTAAGAAAAAAATTGATTATTCAAATGCATTATCCCATATAATGAAACCGACTGTCTGAAAAAAGGAATGTTGAACATCCTGAATCAAGGCCAATAAATGTTTAAACACAATTATTTAGAACTTTATATAAAAAGTGCCCAACCATAGCTTAGAGTGTCACAAAAATAAGACTTACTTACCCCAGGACACTCATCTACATGTAGTAGAAAGCCAAACCAGTACTGAAATGAGAATCAGTAGAGGTAATGGTATATAAGAGTATATCGTCGATCTGAAAAGGGAGGTAAGAGATGAATCTCTATGACCGATAACAGAGAACCTATGAAATAGACCCCGTAGAAGGAGATCATTGATTTCAAATAGGCAATACTCTCTTCACATCCCTCTGACATTCACTGCACGCTGAGAGGAAAACCGGGCTCCAACCTGCTGCGGAGCACATATCAACGTAGAATCTAGCACAAACTTACTTCACCACCTCCACAGGAGGCAAAGTTTGTAAAACTGATTTGTAGGTGTGGTGAGGGGTGTATTTATAGGCATTTTGAGGTTTGGGAAACTTTGCCCCTCCTGGTAGGAATGTATATCCCATACGTCACTAGCTCATGGACTCTTACTAATTACATGAAAGAAATTCCTTGTTCTTGATTTGAAACTCTGTTTTTAGTTCGTCAAAAGATTTGACACATTTTCTCTCTGTGTCCCAGAGTTGTATCAGCCTGTCCAGACCTAGGTTATGCCATTTTTTAAATATTACAGAATTCAGGCCTGCAGGAAATTTCGGGTTTCCCCTTAATGGAAGATACTGAGAGACTTTACAATTTAAAGATAGTGAACTACTTACTTTCCACCAAGCCTTCAGCGGGTTAGAGAAAGATTTAAGCCGTTTGATTTTGCCTGGTAATTCTTTAGGTGGACAGTGAATTAAGACTAACGGTAAGTAAGGACTACATATTTCTTCTTCTAAAAAATTATTCGCAACGTAATTGCTGTGTGAAATCCAATCAGCCACCACCCGAACCAAGAAAGCGTAATTGTATGAGCGAATATCTGGTAATGCAAGGCCGCCGCTGTCATTTGGAAGAGAGAGTTTACTTAAGGATATTCTAGGTCTTTTCTCCTGCCAGAGAAATCTACTAAGTGTGCTATTAAGACAGCGGACATCCCTCTCCAGCATGATTAAAGGAACGTTCTGTAATATATAAAGAAGTTTCTGAAGCAGAATCATTTTGAATAGGGCAATCCGACCAGAGATAGATAATGGCAGGGATTGCCAATTTTTAAGTTTCTCCTTAATATTTACTAAAATTGGAGAAAAATTCAGGTCATAGATCTCCCCTGATAGAGTAGGGATAAAAATACCTAGATATTTAAGAGAGTTTCTGGCCACAGAGAAAGGGAGAGCAGAGGGAGAGTTACTATTGTGTCTGAGCCATAGCTATTCTGATTTTGCTTCATTTATCTTATAGCCCGAGAAAGTCCCAAATCTGGCAGTGATATCTAATAGTTTAGGGATACTAGTTTTGGTGTCCGAAAGATATAAGAGCAGGTCGTCGGCATAGAGAGCGATTTATATAACCTGGTTTCCCAGCTTAACTCCTGACAGCTGTTGTCTGACCATGATTGCCAACGGTTCAATGTCGAAGAGGGGGGACAGGGGGCACCCCTGACGTGTTCCCCTCCCAAGAGTTATCTGTGGTGAGAGAGTTTGATTGACCATCAACCTTGTACATGGTGCTTTATACAGATTCATGATAAAGTTTAGGAACTAGTCCTTGAAGCCAAAATTAACCAGAGAAGTAAATAAATGATTGAAGTGTATTGAATAGAATGCTTTCTCTGCATCTATTGAAACAATAGCCAAGTCCGGTTCCATCCCGTCTCCCCCACTCTCCGACACCTGCATGGTCCTGAAATATTCTGCAATAACTATGGCCTCTCTGATTTTCGCTGAAGAGTTTCGACCATGGAGAAACCCGGCCGGTCCGAGTGAATAACTTTAACGAGTGGTGCCTGAAGGCGCCCGGCAATGACTGAACAGAGAATTTTATAATCTCTGTTTAAAAGAGCTATGGGCCTATAAGACTCTTTAAGGGTGGGGTCTTTCCCACCCTTCAGGATTAGAGTAGTATTAGAAGCAGAAAAAGAGGCAGCCACTGGGTTGCCCTCAATATACATACTATTATATAGATTTCTAAGGTAAGGAGTGACCTCAGAGCTCATAATTCTGTAGAACTCATTCGGAAGGCCATCTGGTCCTGGCGCTTTATTAACGGCGAGCTCTGTGATGGTTTTTTTTATCTCTGCTTCGGTAATTGGAGCATTGAAGGTATCAGCCACCTCAGCCGAGATTTTAGGACTGGAAATTTTACTCCAGAATTGTGTTGCTTGAGTAAGATTTGAACTCCTGTAGGAGTACAGATCCTGGTAATACCTAACAAATACCTCAGCAATTTTGTCCGATTTGTCAAGATGGGTACCATCCTGTTGGATATTCTCAATATGAGATGGCTTTTTCTCCCTTTTAACCAGGTTCGCCAACAATTTGCCGGATTTGTTTCTGAATCTATAGATCCCGGCTTGAAGTCTTAGGTCCCTCTGGGTTTCTTGAAAAACAGCTAATGCGTCCCCAGCGTTTTTGGGCCGGACATATTTCGCCCAGTTTGTATCGGATTTCTCCAACAAATAGGTGTTATAGGAGTTTATTATTGCGTTGGTAATTTCTTTCTCTCGTGTTGCTCTACCTCTTGCATAGTGTTTAAAATATAAACATTCTCACCCTCTGTTATTTTAAGTTTTGCGGGATAAATAATAGTGGCTTTATGTCCTTGTTGGATTAATTTGGTGCAAATGGGGGCTAGTGCCTTCCTTTTAGATGTTGTCTCAGCTGAAAAATCCTGAAATATGAGGATTTTAGATTCTTCGAGTGTGATAGGTTGGTTCTTTCGGTAAAATTACAACAATGTAATTTTATCTTGAAAGTTTAGAAGTTTTGCTATCACCGGTCTGGGTCTATGATTGCCTTTATTATCCGCCCAGGGTCTGCCTAGCCTATGCGCCCTTTCCACTATAATATGTGGATAGTTAGATGGAATTTTAAGGAGTTGAGGTAATACTTCAGAGATAAAAGAATTTAAATCCTCATATTTCTTATCCTCTTGGACCCCTATTAGCCGAATGTTATTCCTACGGGCCCGATTTCGAGGTCTTCGAGTTTAGCCTGTATTGTGTTAACAGAGAGATTAATAGATTCTATATTGGCGCTATGGATGGTGGTGAGATCTTCCACATCTGAGACCCTTTGTTCAACTTTGTTAATTCTGTTGGCGAACTGTCTAACTTCTTGTGATAGCATTGTAATATCTTGTCTAATCTCTAGTTTAAGTGCAACAAAGTTGAGAGCTAGAGCTTCCGTGATTTTAGTGACTAAGACTTGCATATCGAGTGTATCAGTTATAGGAAGTACAGCGGCAGGTGTTGCTTGTGATTCAGGTGTAACATCTGAGATGTTCTTTGCTCTCCTATCTCTTTGATTTGCGGCCATGACTGGCGAGGGAGTCTTAGAGTGAGAGTGAAAAAATGTATCCATGTGCCAAAATCAAGAAAAAAGGGTGGTAGCCTATATTTACTGGGGAGAAGAACCTCCCGGTGCAATAAAAAAAGGGGGACAGGAAAAAGTGAGGTAAGAGAGTGGAGGAATCTGAGTGTGAGGAATGGTGCAGGGACAAGGGTTGTGTGATTAATAACCTGGTTAATAAGAAGGAGAAAAAAAGAAGCAGCCAATAACAGGAAGTGATTTAGGGCTCACTCGCCAAGTCACGCGCACAATAACAACAATAATAATAATAAAGATAAAGATATTTTAAAAGAGATTTGCTCAATCTGTACACAATAATTGCTCTATAGTATTACCTAGAGACTTATACCTGTTGATTAAAGAAGTGAGCTCAGGCCCTGTGTAGTTTTACTGTAGGAGGGTAAGAATTTTGAAGTCAAACAATTTTATATAATATGTCCCTGACACTTATTATTGAAGGAAAAGGTCAGAGGAATTAGATAAACAAAGCTAAATCAAGTTTGTTTATGTAAAGACCTCCCTGAGCTGTCCTAGCACCTTGCAACCACGTTGTCTTTACAGGGCTATATATATAGCTCTGCTTAATCTAGACGTGCATTATAACATGTATTATGATTTCATGCAATATATTAACCTGACTTCAATTTATAAGTAACTAAGTGTAGTTGGAGGTATGTCCTTTTCTTCCCAATTAAAGAAGGAAGGGAAAGAGTTTATACAGGGGGTGATGCAATATAAGCAGCATTAATTATACCTCTACAGCTATCCAGTAGACAGTAATTTAACTTTAAAGTATCATCCTTAACAGCTACAGTGTGCCTAACTGATAGCTGCAGTAGATGGATGTAACAAGGTTAATTTAACTTTATAATGTTTAAAATTAGAATAACACCAGAACCTTGTGCATTACAAACCACCAGCCAGTGAACTAAAACAGAGATCAAAGCAGCGAATGCTGGTTGCTTAGTGCAAATATAATGCAGTTATTAACCTGGAGTGGTGCTGATATTCTTATAGTATAGCCTGGGTACTTATGCAGGTATAGACTTACTAGTCTTTAAGACAGAAAAGAAAAAAAGAATTTCTACGGGGAGTAAATATGCTGTAAGCAGTACTGAATATGTCTCTGAACCTGTCCAGCAATTAACAATTTAACTTTCAGATGCCTTGGAGTATCATCAGGGACAGCTATGATACAATTTACTAATCACTGTAGTAGACACAGGATTAGGTTTTGGCTTTATAATAATCTGAAATTTAAATAACACCAAGACCTTATATATCACATGCCCATACACAATGTGCTATTTAACTTTCAAGTACCTTGGGGCATTATCCAAGGCAGCTATAGTATAGTTCACTAACCACTACAACAGGTAAATGTGCAGTACAAAAGATTAAATTTTGGCTTTATAATATTTTAGAAGAAACACCAGCACACCAGAGCCTTATATATCACATTCCCACAGACAACATATTGAAGCAAGAGTCAAAACAGAAAGCACTGGTTGCTGGATGCAAATATAGTATAGTTTTTCCTCTTTTCTTTTCTCTTTCTTCCCCTCTCTTCCCTCCCTTCTTTTTTCCTCTTTTTTAAATGATCCGTGGAAATGTAGATTACTTTATAATGCAAACTAGTTACTTCTGAATATAAACTTATTGAACCCAGACAATTAATGCACAAGAGAATACATTGTAACAATAGGTGGTTACATTTCTATGGCTATATACAAAAATATTTTAAATGAATAAAGAATGATATCGGCCAGATGTGTCTTCACAATGAGTTATGTGTCTATATCTTTTTCCCCCTTCTTTCCTTCCCCTTAGATCAGTAAAGAGTTCCAGGGGTTTTATAGCGTATTATGCTGGCAAATGGGGGAGAATATATATATGTATTTTCTTTCCTTTCTTTTTTTTTCCTCCCCCCTTCCCTCTTTCAATGGCAAGTTTTATGTCCCAAGATCTTTTAAAGTCTCTTTGTTTGATGACTGTCTTTGGATAGTATGTGCCCCACTTCGTCACTCCGTAGTTGTCCACTTCCCCCCTACTAAATGTGCCAGGAACGATGAACTGAAATGAGAACCCCCCTTCCAATATTGCCTCACCGTCAGTCGGTTGTCTTCCAGCCTCAGTGACCCGGTGAACAACTCAGCCTGGGAAGTATCCTACCGCTTCCTGTTTCATCACACTACCGGGCATCCGTAGTCACCTCCCCTCACGCATCACCGGTGGGAGGGGAGAGAGCGCGCCGAACCAGACACCGTGACCAGCCAACGAAAAACAACCCCCTCACCTAACCCCGCTCCAAGGCCGGGGTCGGCACCCTCCCACGCAGCACCGGTGGGGGAGGGAGAGGGGGAAAGAGAAGAAGCCAGTTGTCAGCACTGCAAAAAAAGCTGCAGAATAGAAGCAGGTGAGGTTGGGGTACCAAAGGAAATTCAGAGTTTGTCTAGTAGAGTTGGTTTAGCGTATTGAGGGGGGGAAGGATTACCTAGACAGGATAACAAAGTTCTTATGGAGAGAGCAGGTAGGGCTCCAAACCAAGAAAAGGAGACCAGGATAATGAATTGAGTTGCGGACCTAATTTAAGGTACAGGCTGAAGGTAGTTGCTGCAAAAAGCAAAGGTCCAGGTAGCTGGGGTTTGCAAAAGCCAGTGGGATAACAGGCCACTGGATAGGATTCCGGATCAGATCTTCTTTGTCTGTCCTGGGGAAAATAGCCCCCACACTCGGGGTACGGCGCGAAAGATCCACCGCCAACGTCTATCAGACTGGAGCTGCAGCTTGAGCTACACCTGCGAGCCGCACCTGCATAGCACACCTGAGCAGCCACACCTGTGTAGCTCCACCTCCACCAGAACCGAGATTTCAGAGAATACCATTTTAAACAACTTTGTAATTTACTTCTGTTATCTAATTTGCTTCATTCTCTTGATATTCCTTCCTGAAAAGCCTATCTAGATAGGCTCAGTAGCTTCTGATTGGTGGCTGCACATATTTGCCTCATGTGATTGGTTCACCCATGTGCATTGCTATTTCTTTAACAAAGGATATATAAAGAATGAAGCAAATTAGATAATATAAGTAAATTGGAATGTTGTTTATAATTGTATTCTCTTTCTGAATCATGAAATAATTTTTTGGGGTTTAATGTCCCTTTAATGATCCAATTTGCTTTGTTCTTTTGGTATCCTTTGTTTAAAAGCATATCTAGGTAGGCTCAGGAGCTACGATGCCCCGCTGGGAGTTAGCTAATGATTGGTGCCTGCACATATATGGCTCTTGTCATTGGTTTACCACATGTGTTTTGCTAGCCCTAATAGTGTGCTGTTGCTCTTGAGTCTATGGGGCCTATTTATGAAATGTCTGTCGGACCTGATCCGACAGTGCGGATCAGGTCCGACAGACATAGCTGAATGCGGAGTGCAATATGCTCTGCGTATTCAGCATTGCACCAGCAGCTCTTGTGAGCTGCTGGTGCAACGCCACCCCATGCAGACTCGCGGCCAATCTGAGGCAGTGGACAGACATCGCCAGAAATCAACCCGATCGAATACGATCGGGTTGATTGACACCCCCTGCTAGCGGCCGATTTGCCGCAAATCTGCAAGGGGCGGCATTGCACCAGCAGTTCACAAGAACTGCTGGTGCAATGATAAATGTTTAGAGCGTATGCTTTCGGCATTTATCGATGTGCAGCGGACATGATCCGCAATATCAGATCATGTCCGCTCGCACAATGATAATTCGGCCTCTATGGCTCATTAAAGGATAGCAAGAGAAAAAAAGCAAAGTAGTTATTAGAGGTAAATGGGAAAGTTCTTACACACTCTATCTGAATCATTAAATGTTTGTTTTAAGTTTACTGTCCCTTTAATTTAAAAGTAAAATGTATTAATATGTCTCATTCTTAAAAGAGATAAGTATTAAAGGGGTCGGTATCGTAAAAATTAAACTTTTATGGTTGAAAAACAGCATATAATTGTAAGCAACTTACCATTTCCCTTGTATTACAAAATGTGCTTTGTTCTTTTGGTACTGTTTGTAGAAAAGTAAATCTAGGTAGGTTCATAGGAGCTTACGATGGTGCATATGCCTGTAACACGCTATGGCAGCAATATTTGTATGTAGTAATATTATACATTGTTATAAACACTGCTGCAGTGGGATATTTCGGTTTTGTGCTGCCCTAGGCACTCAACATTCTGTTGCCGCCCCAGGTTTTTGGGCTTTTTTGGCCATAATATATTTTGGTCAGGATGTAACGTGACTTTTTTCATGGTATTTCCAAAGTAAATACTTGCATACACTCAGGAGGGTTGAGCTAGCACATGTGTACATAGTATACAAGTGAGCAGGATAGTGTGTAGTGCTAGTGTGTACTGATTTTGTTCTCCATGTACCAACAATAATAGTGCTGGTGTGCTTCTCCCCATAGTACAGTCCAGTGCACTCCTTGTCAGGCGTAATGTGTTTTTTTGGGGGGGGGGTTATTAACGTGATGTGTTATGTGCAAATATTGAGGGACAGATTACGAGTGGAGCGGAAACATTTGGGTGTTTGAGCTTGTTGGGCTTACCGCTGGTGTTTAGTTGAAAGTAAACGCTATCACTTGAGCGCAATCGCGAATTATGCTAGAATGTTTACCAGTGACTTCTGGTTAACTGTTTTGCCAAACAAAATATTTGCACAAAACACATCAAAACATTACAAATACATTACAAAGTATAGTTACACTAATAATAACACTATCTAAAAAACATTGCACACAAAAGTTATAAGGGAGAAAATATATAAGGTCTCATGTGTTAGAAAAAAAAGGCAGACAAAAGACTTTAACATAGAGATAAAGACATACTGTATACATCTAAAGATGTATATTATTGTATATACATGTCTATATGTGTGTACATATGTATTTATGTATTTATACAGTATGTTTTTATATATATATATATATATATATATATATATATATATATACATGTTTGATATGTGGAATTTAGTTTATTTGCTATATTGCAAATCAAACAAGTGACTTTTCATTCATTTTTTTCTTAGTTGCTTGATAACTTGGCACTTGGTTATATAGATGTATCAAACAGAAATAATTTTCACTACTTTTTGCATTATTAATTTACAATAAGCTTATATATTTTCTTTGACACTTTTTAGTTACCCCACCTCCCCACTCTATTTTTTAAATCCATTACCCAATCTCCTCATACCTATTTATTAGTTTTGAAACCATAATTGTACCTTTAAAATTGGGGGGAAAATTACATCAAATACATTTTATAGCCTACAACACAATGCATATGTTAACAGCCCGATTTTAAAAAGATCCCTGGACTGGTGAGATTCTATAAGAATGTTTGCCAGCCCTTTTGTTTTCCTGGTGGAATTATCTAAATCCACTTTTTACCCTGAAAACAAGGTGGCTTGTTAAAGGGACAGTATACACCCATTTTCATATAACTGCATGTAATAGACGCTACTATAAAGAATAATGTGCAAAGATACTGATATAAAAATCCATTATAAAACCTTTTAAAAACTTAGGCCTAGATTTGGAGTTTGGCGGTAGCCGTGAAAACCAGCGTTAGAGGCTCCTAACGCTGGTTTTAGGCTACCTCCGGTATTTGGAGTCACTCAAAAAAGGGTCTAACGCTCACTTTGCAGCCGCGACTTTTCCATACCGCAGATCCCCTTACGTCATTTGCGTATCCTATCTTTTCAATGGGATCTTTCTAACTCCGGTATTTAGAGTCGTGTCTGAAGTGAGCGTTAGAAATCTAACGACAAAACTCCAGCCGCAGAAAAAAGTCAGTAGTTAAGAGCTTTCTGGGCTAACGCCGGTTCATAAAGCTCTTAACTACTGTACTCTAAAGTACACTAACACCCATAAACTACCTATGTACCCCTAAACTGAGGCCCCCCCCCACATCGCCGCCACTCAATTTAATTTTTTTAACCCCTAATCTGCCGACCGCCACCTACGTTATCCTTATGTACCCCTAATCTGCTGCCCTAACATCGCCGACCCCTATATTATATTTATTAACCCCTAATCTGCCCCCCACAACGTCGCAGCCAGCTACCTACAATAATTAACCCCTAATCTGCCGACCGCAAAGAGCCGCCACCTACATTATAGCTATGTACCCCTAATCTGCTGCCCCTAACACCGCCGACCCCTATATTATATTTATTAACCCCTAATCTGCCCCCCTCAATGTCGCCTCCACCTGCCTACACTTATTAACCCCTAATCTGCCGACCGGACCTGAGCGCTACTATAATAAAGTTATTAACCCCTAATCCGCCTCACTAACCCTATAATAAATAGTATTAACCCCTAATCTGCCCTCCCTAACATCGCCGACTCCTAACTTCAATTATTAACCCCTAATCTGCCGACTGGAGCTCACCGCTATTCTAATAAATGTATTAACCCCTAAAGCTAAGTCTAACCCTAACACTAACACCCCCCTAAGTTAAATATAATTTTAATCTAACGAAATGAATTAACTCTTATTAAATAAATTATTCCTATTTAAAGATAAATATTTACCTGTAAAATAAACCCTAATATAGCTACAATATAAATTATATTTATATTATAGCTATTTTAGGATTAATATTTATTTTACAGGTAACTTTGTAATTATTTTAACCAGGTACAATAGCTATTAAATAGTTAAGAACTATTTAATAGCTAAAATAGTTAAAATAATTAAATTAAAAATTTACCTGTAAAATAAATCCTAACCTAAGTTACAATTAAACCTAACACTACACTATCAATAAATTAATTAAATAAAATACCTATAATTATCTACAATTAAACCTAACACTACACTATCAATAAATAAATTAAATACAATTCCTACAAATAAATACAATGAATTAAACTAACTAAAGTACAAAAAATAAAAAAGAACTAAGTTACAAAAAATAAAAAAATATTTTCAAACATTAGAAATATATTACAACAATTTTAAACTAATTACACCTACTCTAAGCCCCCTAATAAAATAACAAAGCCCCCCAAAATAAAAAAATGCCCTACCCTATTCTAAATTACTAAAGTTCAAAGCTCTTTTACCTTACCAGCCCTGAACAGGGCCCTTTGCGGGGCATGCCCCAAGAAGTTCAGCTCTTTTGCCTGTAAAAAAAAACATACAATACCACCCCCCCCCAACATTACAACCCACCACCCACATACCCCTAATCTAACCCAAACCCCCCTTAAATAAACCTAACACTAAGCCCCTGAAGATTTCCCTACCTTGAGTCGTCTTCACCCAGCCGAGCCAAATTCTTCATCCAAGCGGAGCAAGAAGAGGTCCTCCATCCGGTAGAAGTGTTCATCCAAGCGGGGCAGAAGAGGTCCTCCATCCGATTGAAGTCTTCATCCAAGAGGCATCTTCTATCGTCATCCATCCGGAGTGGAGCGGCAGCATCCTGAAGACCTCCGACGCGGAACATCCATCCTGGCCGACGACTGAACGACGAATGACGGTTCCTTTAAATGACTTCATCCAAGATGGCGTCCCTCGAATTCCGATTGGCTGATAGGATTCTATCAGCCAATCGGAATTAAGGTAGGAATATTCTGATTGGCTGATGGAATCAGCCAATCAGAATCAAGTTCAATCCGATTGGCTGATCCAATCAGCCAATCAGATTGAGCTCGTATTCTATTGGCTGTTCCGATCAGCCAATAGAATGTGAGCTCAATCTGATTGGCTGATTCAATCAGCCAATCAGATTTTTCCTACCTTAATTCCGATTGGCTGATAGAATCCTATCAGCCAATCGGAATTTGAGGGACGCCATCTTGGATGACGTCATTTAAAGGAACCGTCATTCGTCGTTCAGTCATCGGCCAGGATGGATGTTCCGCGTCGGAGGTCTTCAGGATGCTGCCGCTCCGCTCCGGATGGATGACGATAGAAGATGCCTCTTGGATGAAGACTTCAATCGGATGGAAGACCTCTTCTGCCCCGCTTGGATGAAGACTTCTACCGGATGGAGGACCTCTTCTTGCTCCGCTTGGATGAAGAATTTGGCTCGGCTGGGTGAAGACGACTCAAGGTAGGGAGATCTTCAGAGGCTTAGTGTTAGGTTTATTTAAGGGGGGTTTGGGTTAGATTAGGGGTATGTGGGTGGTGGGTTGTAATGTTGGGGGGGGGTATTGTATGGGTTTTTTTACAGGCAAAAGAGCTGAACTTCTTGGGGCATGCCCCGCAAAGGACCCTGTTCAGGGCTGGTAAGGTAAAAGAGCTTTGAACTTTAGTAATTTAGAATAGGGTAGGGCATTTTTTTATTTTGGGGGGCTTTGTTATTTTATTAGGGGGCTTAGAGTAGGTGTAATTAGTTTAAAATTGTTGTAATATATTTCTAATGTTTGTAAATATTTTTTATTTTTTGTAACTTAGTTCTTTTTTATTTTTTGTACTTTAGTTAGTTTAATTCATTGTATTTATTTGTAGGAATTGTATTTAATTTATTTATTGATAGTGTAGTGTTAGGTTTAATTGTAGATAATTATAGGTATTTTATTTAATTAATTTATTGATAGTGTAGTGTTAGGTTTAATTGTAACTTAGGTTAGGATTTATTTTACAGGTAAATTTTTAATTATTTTAACTATTTTAGCTATTAAATAGTTCTTAACTATTTAATAGCTATTGTACCTGGTTAAAATAATTACAAAGTTACCTGTAAAATAAATATTAATCCTAAAATAGCTATAATATAAATATAATTTATATTGTAGCTATATTAGGGTTTATTTTACAGGTAAGTATTTATCTTTAAATAGGAATAATTTATTTAATAAGAGTTAATTAATTTCGTTAGATTAAAATTATATTTAACTTAGGGGGGTGTTAGTGTTAGGGTTAGACTTAGCTTTATGGGTTAATACATTTATTAGAATAGCGGTGAGCTCCAGTCGGCAGATTAGGGGTTAATGTTTGAAGTTAGGTGTCGGCGATGTTAGGGAGGGCAGATTAGGGGTTAATACTATTTATTATAGGGTTAGTGAGGCGGATTAGGGGTTAATAACTTTATTATAGTAGCGCTCAGGTCCGCTCGGCAGATTAGGGGTTAATAAGTGTAGGCAGGTGGAGGCGACGTTGTGGGGGGCAGATTAGGGGTTAATAAATATAATATAGGGGTCGGCGGTGTTAGGGGCAGCAGATTAGGGGTACATAGGGATAATGTAAGTAGCGGCGGTTTAAGGAGCGGCAGATTAGGGGTTAATAATAATATGCAGGGGTCAGCGATAGCGGGGACGGCAGATTAGGGGTTAATAAGTGTAAGGCTAGGGGTGTTTAGACTCGGGGTACATGTTAGAGTGTTAGGTGCAGACGTAGGAAGTGTTTCCCCATAGCAAACAATGGGGCTGCGTTCGGAGCTGAACGCGGCTTTTTTGCAGGTGTTAGGTTTTTTTTCAGCTCAAACAGCCCCATTGTTTCCTATGGGGGAATCGTGCACGAGCACGTTTTTGAGGCTGGCCGCGTCCGTAAGCAACTCTGGTATCGAGAGTTGCAGTTGCGTTAAATATGCTCTACGCTCCTTTTTTGGAGCCTAACGCTGACATTCTGTGGACTCTCAATACCAGAGTTATTTTAAAGGTGCGGCCAGAAAAAAGCCAGCGTTAGCTACGCGGGTCGTTACCGACAAAACTCTAAATTTAGCCGTTACTTAGAAGCTCCCAATTTAGCACTGTTGATAAGGTTAGGTTTGGACACCCACCGAAAGGGGCTGAGAGCAGATCCCCTGCATATGAAAAGACCCGTTATATAAACAGAAGCTGTCTGAAGTCTGTATACATCAGGATACATCTAAAACTTTGGGGCTTGGTTATACAAGTCTGAAAATCAGCACAATGTTATTTAAAACTAGCAAAACTATAATAATTTTTACAAAAACACCCCAGATGGGATATATAAATAGATCATCTGCAAAACATTTATGCAAAGAAAAATCTACTGTACAATGTCCCTTTAAGGGGTGTATACTGCATTTTCAAATGGGAAGGAGATGCATACATGACAAAAGTGCACCAAAAAAATTGTATTTTTAAAATTTTACAAAACGAGTAATTGAAAAATTCACACAAAAATACACAGGGAAAAAATTGTATTGTTCACCAAAAATCTTATTTTATAAAAACAAAATATGTAGGTAAATTACACGGGAATAAATTATGCACAGTGTAAATCGTAATTTAAGTACACTGGATGTGCAAACAAAAGCAAGAAATGTGTAGTTAAAAGTACAAAATAGAAAGCGTAATTGTTGTTTATTCTTAAAATGGGCTGAACATGGACGTTCCTTGGGTGTATATGAAATTTTCTCTCAAATCCCAGCGTTATTCTATAAACATTTTCGGCTAGATTTAGAGTTCTGCGGCCAAAGGGGTGCGTTAGCTACGCGTGTATTTTTTCCCCCGCACCTTTTAAATACCGCTGGTATTTAGAGTTCACAGAATGGCTGCGTTAGGCTCCAAAAAGGGAGCATAGAGCATAATTTACCGCCACTGCAACTCTCAATACCAGCGGTGCTTACGGACGCGGCCAGCTTAAAAAACGTTCTCGTGCACGATTCCCCCATAGAAAACAATGGGGCAGTTTGAGCTGCAAAAAAACCTAACACCTGCAAAAAAGCAGCGTTCAGCTCTTAACGCAGCCAATAGAATGCAAGCTCAATCTGATTGGCTGATAGGATCAGCCAATCGGATTGAACTTGAATCTGATTGGCTGATTCCATCAGCCAATCAGAATTTTCCTACCTTAATTCCGATTGGCTGATAGAATCCTATCAGCCAATTGGAATTCGAGGGACGCCATCTTGGATGACTTCCCTTAAAGGAACCTTCATTCGGCGTCTAGTCGTCAGAAGAAGAGGATGGATCCGCGCCGGAGGTCTTCAAGATGGAGCCGCTCGTCATCGGATGGAAGAACATAGAAGATGCCACTTGGATGAAGATGTTTGTTGGTCCGGATCTCCTCTTCTGCCCGGATAGGATGAAGACTTCTGCCCGAAGATGGACTTCTTCAGCCGCCGCTTGGATCAAGACTTCAGCCGGAGGATGGACGTTCAGCCCCCGCTTGGGCTTGGATCAAGACATCGGAGCCTGGACCAATCGCTGATACCCGGTGTGGTGAAGATAAGGTAGGAAGATCTTCAGGGGCTTAGTGTTAGGTTTATTTAAGGGGGGTTTGGGTTAGATTAGGGGTATGTGGGTGGTGGGTTGTAATGTTGGGGGGGGGTATTGTATGGTTTTTTTTCCAGGCAAAAGAGCTGAATTCTTTGGGGCATGCCCCGCAAAAGGCCCATTTAAGGGCTGGTAAGGTAAAAGAGCTTTTCTATTTTAATTTTAGAATAGGGTAGGGCATTTTTTTATTTTGGGGGGCTTTGTTATTTTATTAGGGGGCTTAGAGTAGGTGTAATTAGATTAAAATTGTTGTAATATTTTTCTAATGTTTGTAAATATTTTTTTATTTTTTGTAACTTAGTTCTTTTTTATTTTTTGTACTTTAGTTAGTTTATTTAATTGTATTTATTTGTAGGTAGTGTATTTAATTAATTTATTGATAGTGTAGTGTTCGGTTTAATTTTAGATAATTGTAGGTATTTTATTTAATTAATTTATTGATAGTGTAGTGTTAGGTTTAATTGTAACTTAGGTTAGGATTTATTTTACAGGTAATTTTGTAATTATTTTAACTAGGTAGCTATTAAATAGTTATTAACTATTTAATAGCTATTGTACCTGGTTAAAATAAATACAAAGTTGCCTGTAAAATAAATATTAATCCTAAAATAGCTACAATATAATTATAATTTATATTGTAGCTATATTAGGATTTATTTTACAGGTAAGTATTTAGCTTTAAATAGGATTAATTTATTTAATAAGAGTTAATTTATTTTGTTAGATAAAAATTATATTTAACTTAGGGGGGTGTAAGTGTTAGGGTTAGACTTAGCTTTAGGGGTTAATAAATTTAATAGAGTAGCGGTGAGGTCCGGTCGGCAGATTAGGGGTTAATACTTGAAGTTAGGTGTTGGTGATGTTAGGGAGGGCAGATTAGGGGTTAATACTATTTATTATAGGGTTATTGAGGCGGGAGTGAGGCGGATTAGGGGTTAATACATTTATTAGAGTAGCGGTGAGGTCCGGTCGGCAGATTAGGGGTTAATAATTGTAGGTAGGTGGAGGCGACGTTGGGGGCGGCAGATTAGTGGTTAATAAATATAATATAGGGGTCGGCGGTGTTAGGGGCAGCAGATTAGGGGTACATAGGGATAATGTAGGTTGTGGCGGTGTGCGGTCGGTAGATTAGGGGTTAAAAAATTAATAGAGTGGCGGTGATGTGGGGGGGCCTCGGTTTAGGGGTACATAGGTAGTTTATGGGTGTTAGTGTACTTTAGAGCACAGTAGTTAAGAGCTTTATGAACCGGCGTTAGCCCAGAAAGCTCTTAACTCCTGGCTTTTTTCTGTGGCTGGAGTTTTGTCATTAGATTTCTAACGCTCACTTCAGCCACGACTCTAAATACCGGTGTTAGAAAGATCCCATTGAAAAGATAGGATACGCAAATGGCGTAGGGGGATCTGCGGTATGGAAAAGTCGCGGCTGCAAAGTGAGCGTTAGACCCTTTCCTGACTGACTCCAAATACCAGCGGGCGGTAAAAACCAGCGTTAGGAGCCTCTAACGCTGGTTTTGACGGCTAACGCCAAACTCTAAATCTAGGCGTTTCAAACTACAGTTCTCACAATTTTTTTGCAAGTTAAAAAGTGGAGAGTTTTCACCAAAATACTCAAAACACTAGTTATTCTGCAAGGAAAACCAATGCATACAAGGAGCAAATTTAAGGCACAGTGCACTGAAAACAGAGTAATTTGATTTGTATTAAGCATAATATTAATGTTTTAAAACACTCGCAGGGACAGACCCTTTTCTTATAACATTCCATAAGGGCTACCCCTGTGAGTGTTGGCGTGGAAAACCACGTCTTGAATGACCAATTTTTTAGAATCAGGGACTAAGGGGTAGATTTACCAAAGGTCGGGCGGACATGATTCGCTCAACCTCACTAAATGTCGGCATTTAACATTGCACAAGCATTTCTGGTGAAATGCTTGTGCAATGCCGCCCCCTGCTTACTCGTGGTCAATCGGCCACTAGCAGGGGCCGTCAATCATCCCGATCGGATCTAGGTGATTTCAGTCCGCCACCTAAAACGTTGTGGAGAAGTTAAGGAGCATTTCCATTTCTGGCGGACCAGAAACCATGGGTCATCGATGCAGCATCCGCTGCTTCATAAATCGACCCCTTAGTGCCATGACAAACATTATTGAGAACAGATAGCAAAGCCGCTATGTACTGACATGTTTAAACCTTTTTTTTTTTCTTTTTTTTTTTTGTTTAAATAATTTTTATTGAGGTTGAGTATAAAATAACAAACATGAAGAGTTACAATCATCAGGTACATGTGCAGAAAAGAACATATCATTCAAATTATCGCAAAACAAACAAGTCTGTTACATCACAGGTATGTAAAAAAACAAAAAACAAAAAACAAAATACTGTAAATAAACCTCACATTTTCTATTTTTGTTGTATAGAGAAGGGAAACTGCAAACCTCACATTTTCAAAAAACAAATAAGAAAAAATACAAAGATATACTGATTATTAGAGGCTATTGGTTCACATAAGATAGGGGGGATGTTCACGGCAGCAATTACATATCTATAAGATTGAAATATTTTAAATAGAACAGTATGTGTTTCAAATTGCATAACACAAGATTGTGAAAAAGAAAAAAGAATATGCAATTCTTATTATCCACTGTCAGACTAAATATATTGTGTACCATTATACCTCGTAGCTTAAGCATATGATTGTAAAACATATACATTAGTTGGGTGAACATAGGGGAAAATTGCGGAATATTACGAGGAAAACCGCGAGAGTGACTACTGGGGGGAAACCCAGAGCACCTTGAGATACTCGCATATGTCAGAAAAAAACACATGCGGGGGGGTAGGAGACCAAAAATATAAGAGAAAAGGGCACCGGCTCCTATAGATATAATGAGTAACACCATAATTAGCACTAGCATAACAGTAAAAACTCTCAAAAAATATATATATAAAACTATATATAATAGCAGTAACAGGTAAGTAATATTAGGTAAGTAACATTAGATTCCTAACATGTCAAATCTGTAATCAAAGCCTCCACCTTACTATAGGGTTGTTGCGAGATGGGCTATAGAACATATCAGAGTCAAGGGAATAGAGAGACTCTTCGAAAAGTTGTATCTGGCATAAATAAGCTCTAAGGCATATACGGAATAGCGATTAATAATCAAACAGTAGATTAGGCAGTGAGCTTATGAATTATTGTCCACTAACCAAACCTTCTTAAAGCACAATACAATAGTTATCTGTCAAACTAGGAGCTCAGCGGGAGTTGGGAACTCAGTTTTGCATTACTGTCAAGAGGTAAACTATCAGACATGTGAGGTTCTCCCTCCCTGCAGACACACGGGCCCTATGCCCCACAGCAAGGGAAACCACCAGTTTAGGGTTATATAGTGAGTACCCCAGACAATGAAAATGGTTACAAGTAATATGGATCATAATGTAATAGTATGATAGCCATAGAGACAAGTCACCTTGCATCCAGATGGCGAAGGCTAAATACATCTGGTGAGTCATAACCAACATATAAGTATCATTCTCACATGGGTAGATCTATTGGGTAGCAGATTAATTATCACAATTAAGTAGATGGTGTTAGCGGTACGCATAAAGTGAAGCAGGCTAGGTACTGAATACATGAACACTTAATCAGCGTATAAGAAAAATATGTAAGAGGCCAGCTCTCACTCCAAGCTGTTTATGAGACACAGTTACAAAATTATTGGGACAAATATCAAAATGGCTTTAGTATACCCAGTAGCATCCGATTATTAAGAAACACACATGACTCTCAAATGCAAGTGACTAAGTTTGAGAAATGGCGTAAGGCATGTTCAAACATTCACGCTTTCCCATTAGTTGCATGATATACCCATCTTAAGTTATTTAAATAAATATGCTATTGATGCTACAATGAATTATAAGTATATAGTTAGTAACTAAGCATAAAGTAAGGAGGCCAAATTACCCACTTATAGCTTAACCATACATAGATGTGCATTCAACGCTACTCAAATGAAATTTAAAAGTTCGATAAACAGTATTCTCAAACATCAATACCAAACATATTAATTACGGCTTCCAGATCCGCTGTATTATAAAAGTCATTCAAATGATAGTTATGTAACGGATGAGAGAGCTGTCACAAAAATAAAGTCCTTGGGTTATAGGTCTCATGACAAATTATAAGGCTTCCTAGATTGTGTTACCAGTAATCGAATAATTTATTGGGAGATCAGCAGGGATTCTGTATGTAACCCATCTAGTAGGCAACATAAAGCTCAGCGTGAGGGAGACAGGAAGAAAAAAAAAAAGCAAAAAGGTTCTCTTGAGGTAAACTTTACCGCCAGCCATAAGTCCCAGTAGAAAGTACAGCCTTTGTCTATCCGATGCCTGTCTTCCAGAGTGGCATCATGAGCGTAGGGTATAGATTTACAGCTAATACTTGAAAGGTCTCACACCAGATTGCAGGGAGCAAATGGAGCGGCATGTGCTGAGAGGAGATTTGCGCCGCTACTGACTTCCATCCTAGATCGGCAGAACAAGTATTAGGGCGCTCAAATTGAACCTTAGCACTCTCAAAATCCTCCCTTCTCTCTGCTGACTCCCTGGGTCTTAGCAAAGTCCGCCCCAGGCCGCCAGACCACTGAACACCAATCTGTCCTTCGCAAGGGTCAGACCGCAAGCGGAGGGCTCCAGCCTCCTGTATATAGAGCGAGATCCTACTCGGTGGTGTGCTGCTGCGTTGCGACAGATCGCTAGAAAGCATATCCTCCGATACACCGCTAGGCTGGGTCGGGGCTTCTAGAATAGGTAGGTCCATGATAGAATTCAAAGTCTCTGCAAAGCGGAGCTGATATTGCTTCAAAAGGGTTTCAATCCCCTCCAGGAGGTGACAAGCGTGTGCCATGTTGAGCTTGGATGTGATTTTTGTAAATAGCCCTCCTCACGTAGATTAAAGATGGCTGCTCCTAGAAGGCCTCATCTAGTTCCATCGGTAGGAATGACTGGGCAGCATAACTTCTCATGGTCTTTAGATCTCCAGTTTTCTTAGAGGCGCTCAGTAAGTAATTAGGCACCTTATTGGTTTGAAATATGCTGAGCAGAAAGGTCAAATATGCATTTTTTGATAATATGTAGGTAGAGCTGCGGGAACATGCGACCTTCCAGGCTCATAGCTGGCTCCGCCCCCTAAACCTTTTTTAATAATTCATAATTCATATATAATTTATTTTACCTCTTGTGGAAAATTATGTTAAGTAATAAAGGCTTAAAAATACTTAAAAAACAAATACATGTGGTGCAAGGCTTGTGCAAAATGTCACCTTGAGGAATTGTAGGCAAACGTTACTTTTGAAGTGTTTCCAATCTATTATATTTAAATATAAATTGAAGCTTAAAGGGATAGTCTAGTCAAAATTAAACTTTCATGAATCAGATAGAGCATGCTATATTAAGCAACATTCTAATTTACTCCTATTATCAATTTTTCTTCGTTTTCTTGGTATCTTTATTTGAATGTAAGCTTAGGAGCCGGCACATTTTTGGTTCAGCACCTTGGTAGCGCTTTCTGATTGGTGGCTACATTTAGACACCAATCAGAAAGCGCTACCCATGTGCTGAACCAAAAATGGGCCGGCTCCTATGCTTACATTCCTGCTTTTTCAAATAAAGATACCAAGAGAATGAAGAAAAATTGATGATAGGAGTAGATTAGAAAGTTGCTTAATATAGCATGCTCTATCTGATTCATGAAAGTTTCATTTTGACTAGACTATCCCTTTAATGGCTTTCTCTTGATAATATAATTGTTTATTTTCAAGAAGTATAATTTACCTAAATAACTGTACTTTGTATGATCCTTACTGCGGATTTATGATCTATTAACCAAGACAAAGGATGATTAAAGGGGGAGTAAAATCAAAATTCTCCAAATTCCCAATTTACTTCTATTAGCAGAAAGATAGAAAAGCAATCTGCTTGCTCTATGGCCCGTTTACCACCTGGGAGTAGCTTCTTTTAGCCCAATCTTTCTTTTCACAGAGGAGATCTTTCCTGAAGTATATTAGTCTTATCCACCTACCAAGATCAGTCCAGCCCCAGCGGGTCGCAATACCAGACAATTCTAATCTGAACAAGGAACGTGGCAACCCCAGATGATCATTTCGTCCTTCTTTGGGCCTTGTCAGTGAGGTGGAGCCATATTCCTCTAAGCCCGTTGGGCAAGGGTCTACATCTGGTTTCCCTCATAATTTGTTCTCTTGGTATCCTTTGTTGAAGTATAAACCTAGGTGTATTTTGTATTGTATGGCAGGAGTGTTTGCAACAATGTACAACACTGCTATAAACATTGTTGTGCACACTTGTACAAGATTGCTAAAGACTTGTGCACTTTCCTGAGCTCACCTATTATTACTCTTTAACAAAGGATACAAAGAGAACTCCTAAAAATTGATGATATAAATAAAATTGAAAGCTCTATCCAATCCATCTAAGTTAAATTTTTACTAATAACAATTATATGTATGCTATACAAGGTTGCTTGCAAAAATAAGATGATATATTTCTAGAACATTACAAAATGACCCATGATTACTGTAAATTCAGTGCAGTTTAAAACCCTTATCTAATAAACACACACAAATGCTTAATGAAGATTATTGCCAACTTGCTACAAGGCTTTTAGTTTTGATTGAGTTTTTTTTCAGGTTTTTACTTGTAAATAAATTGTTTTCTCCCTCATCCACTTTTCCAAAAGCATGATCCATACACATAACCAAATATTAAACACTTGCTGTAAGTGACTCAAAAAATGTGTGGGCAGGCAAAGTGCTTGCTCTCCAGCTGGGCCCTCATAGACTTTGTCAGTAGGAAGCCTTGTAGAATAAAAAAACAGAGTTGCTTTTAAGATGAATCAGAAGCCAGTATTGCTTTTAGTAGGAAGAAAAAGTTTCTCTTAAAAACGACTTGTATTTAAACTTCTAAATATCAGTGTAATTATCTTGATTTTCTCTGGCTATCTTGTCTGAGTGACCTTCTTTATTCTTTCCTTAGAGTGCTGCGAAAAAACAGAATCAGCATAATAAATGAGAACACATTTTCCTTCCTCTACAGAATGGATGAGTTGTAAGTTTTCCAATATTAGAAATGATTAAAAGGCAACAACTTTATATTAGTCATATAAATACAAAAATAATGCTTAAAATGCAATTATATTTAGAATGACAAAACAATAGATAGTTCTCAACGTGACTATCTCATTTACACCTTTATGACTGCTATATTTGTGTGTTTATGCACATAATAATTCTAATATTTTCTGTATGAGCTTAAAGATTGCTTTTCTTTTCAATTTGTTAAGCAAACATGCTGCTTTTAAACGTTATCACTGAATTGCATTTGCATAGAAGTCTCTATTTTTTAAAAGAAGGGGATTTAAAAATAAACGTTGGAATAAATAATTTTAAACAAGGTTTCCCTAGTACCCCTTGATATTTAGTTTTAGATTACCATGTTTATGGTCTGAAGCTACACATGGGATAAGTAAATGTGTTATACATTAGAGGGACATTAATGTGAAGCACTATTCAAATAAATGTAAAAAGTTGGCATGAAAAAGTGGATGCTGTTGTTTTTTTTGTTTTTAAATGAACAAGATTTGGGTCATAGAATAAGTAGTGCTGATGGATGAATCAGGAAAGCATGGGGCAGTCCAGGATTGTTCCTGGTCAGTTAGGGGTGTGGTTAGACAGTCTGGGTGTGTGGCTTGTAGGAAGAAAAGGCAGGGAAGGGCTTTTTCCCTCCTCCTCAGCACAATTGGGTTACGAGCTAAATGTTTGGTATGGTTTTGCCCCCTTCCACCCTCATAGAACCACCACTGGATATAAGCTAATTAGCTCTGAAGGAAACCTCCCGGAGCTCTATTGGTAAACAGTGGCAGACACCACACACATATGAATAAAAAACGTGTAATTTTCCATATGAGAACAAACAGGCATATTACAATGTCCATTAAATGCATCAATTTAAATAATTACTCTAGTTTCCCTTTTTGGTGATTGGTATTGTACCAAAGACTTTGTACTCCTAATTTAAATTGTTTGCATTATTATTATCATTTATATATTTAGCACCGCAAAATTCCGTAGCGCTGGGTACAAAGATAGGGGTATACAATGACAAGGATTTGTGATAAAATACAAAACATAACAAACTAAACAAATCTAGTACAGGAGGAAGTCTACAGGTTTAGGGTGCAGAGACATAAGGTTTGGGGTAGCTTGAATTGTAGTTGCAACAGTGAGTCAGGCAGTACAAGATCTATTTTGGTTAGGATGAGAGATGGGGTCTCCCCCATCTCTCATCCTAACCAAAATACCTTTGGTTGGTAAGCCTCTCTGAATAGGTATGTTTTCAAGGAGTGTCTGAAGCTATACAAGGTTGGAGACAGTCTTATGGAGCAGGGTATAGAGATCCAGACGACAGGAGCAGTACGTGAGAAGTTTTGGAGATGGGAGTGGGACGTAGAGCTAATAGAAGTGGAGAGACGTAGGGCAGAGGTTGATCGAAGAGGACGGGGTGGGGAATGCGGGGTGGGGAATATTTGGAGATGAGAGAGGAAATATAGTTGGGAGTTAGACTGTTAAGTGCTTTGTAAGTTAGGGTTAATACTTTAAATTGTATTCTGGAGTGTATGGGGAGCCAGTGTAGAGACTGGCAAACCGGAGCAGCTGATGTAGATCGGCAACTCAGGTAGATTAGTCTAGCTGAAATATTCATAATAGATTGGAGAGAGGAGAGGCAGTGTTTTGGAAGGCCATTTAGAAGTAGATTGCAATAATCAATGCGTGACAAAATGAGGGAATTAATTAGTATTTTTGTAGTTTTTTGAGTAAGGAAGGGACAAATTCTGGAAATGTTGCGCAGGTGTTAACGGCAGTATTTGGTGAGTGCTTGTATATGTGGGTTGAATGTGAGTTCTGAGTCAAGTGTGACCACCAAGACAGCGGACCTGGGGTGATGTGTTGAGTATAGAGTCTCCAACCGTCAGAGAAATGTCAGGTGTTGGATGTCTCGAAGAGGGGAAAATAAGAAACATCTCAGTTTTGGAAAGATTGAGTTGGAGGTATTGTGAAGACATCCAAAAGGATATATTACCATGAAAAATTTATACTGATTCACTTTAAAATTAATACAGTTTTCATGGTTGTATTTATTTTGTATTAATCACTGTAACAAATCTTTATTTTGACAGGGACCTGTCTAATAATAAAATTGAAACATTTGACTCATCTTTACTGAGGGGCATGTCAGATTTATCCCAACTGTAAGTACCTTGTCATATCATTTTATACTAACTTTCATCTTGGTATAAATTTTACTGGGATTTCACTGATAAATATTAAAAATAAAACGTGTACAATATAACAAAAACAATAAGAAAACAAAATTTGTTTTACATTTACGTATTTCCAGTATCCGATGCAGAGTATTAAATGTGTGTGAAATTGCTTCTTTAGGTTTATTTTCACATTTAAAATAGATGTTGCTCATTAAAACCATAGCCCATCGCTCTCAACATCATGCCCATTCATCATAATGAACCTGCAGGAGCAGCAGGGCAGCTTATAATATTCTCTATATACACAAGTTTAATAATTTATTACTGGAATTTTCATTATGTGTGCTGGGAGCACATCAAGTGGGGCACAAAATCCCAGGGCAGTGACCCTTCTCAGATAAGCACATAAAAACCTGTCTCTTTAATCAAGAATCTGAAGAGCGAAAAGAAAATGGGTCAGATTACAAGTGGTGCACTAATGATTGCGTGGGTGCGATAAGCTACAGTGGGTATTAAAAAGAATCACCCCCCTTAAAAATAATCACATTTTGTTGCTTTGCAGCCTGAAATAAAGACAGGCACAGTTTTTGTTTATCCAGTTGTAATTACTCAGTGCAATTTATAACATCTAAGTAAAAGATCTAACACCAACATGTCAGGCAAAAATAAAGACAATTCAAAAACAGAATCTCTGAGTTGCAAAAACGATCACCCCCCTCCTAAAATTACTTGTAAACTCAATCAGGTGTAGCTAATTGCCTTCACAACAGCACACACAAAGCAATTTGACCTTTAACTGTGATCAGCTGTGGGCATATTTATTAGCTCAGCATGAAAAGAGCTTTCCTGGAGCATCTCTTACCCTGGTAGTTAAACTGAAGCAAACAATCAAGTATGGATGGCAAGGCACTGTCAAAAGATCTCCGGGATAATGTTGTGGACAGGCACAAGTCAGGAGATGGATACAAGAAAATATCAAAGGCTTTATCAATGCCTAGAAGCACAGTGAAGTGTATTATTAAGAAGTGGAAGGTATTTAATCTGGTGAAAATGTCAGTCTTACCGAAGATTCTGTATCCACTTTTAATGCTGTCTTTCTTTCTCACCAATCAGACTTGTCACATATGAATAAAGCAATCCATTCCTTTATTTGGAAACGTAAAAAGACACGCATAGCCACTAACAAACTGCAGCAACTGATTTTTAAGGGAGGCTTGGTGCGCCTGAATCTAAAGTTATATAACTGGGCAGCGCTGACTCGTTTAATTCTCGATTGGCAACTTAATACCGCACATTTCAGGGTCCCTTCTCTGGAGGAAGCAATAACAGCGCTGCACTCTATTGCCTATCTCCATACATTCTGCTTCAAGACCTGGCCACAGAGATTAAAAATAATATAATGTATAGAGACACTCTGAGAGCATAGTGGTCAACCCTCAAATATCTTGGTAGAGAATCCCCCTCCCCCAAATTCATCCCTCTAGTGGGGAATAAAGACTTCCCAGCTGGGAATCATACAGCCCTCTTCTATATTTGGAACTCTCTAGATATTAATTCGGTGGGTGTACTTCTGGATCCTCACGTCACACACAGTCAGGACATTTCAGGATCTAAAAAACAAGTTTGACATTCCTAATACACATTTCTATGCCTATCTACAAAGTAGACACTATATAACTACCCTAATTATTCAAAATACCGGATTCTGGCAATTATCCCCCTTTGCAGTTACACACACGGCCTATAGACTGGGTCGCTTCTCCATAGATATCAAATATCTCAAATATCTTGACTAGACTACAAAAAGAGGGCATGGGAGATACCACAATCGATGACATTAAAAACAGTCTGGCAATGACCAAGGTGACTAGTCTGGCAGTCTCCCTTAGGGAGACCCAGACTAGGATGCTCAATGGAGGCTACATCACTACAGCACGCTTGGCACACTGGAATCATGCGTGCCCGAACAGGCGCATTAAATGTTGCTTATCTAAGCCCACACTTGCCCATTATTTCTTTGATTGTCCCTACATTAACCGTTTCTGGCATCAGCTGCAACTTTGGATTAAAACAACTTTCAAACTCAATATCACCTTTGACTTAAAGATGATTTACCTCTTTACATGGGACAGACAACACAGCAACATGCACCTCATGCTTACGCTCTGCACTATATTGGCCCGTCAATGTATCGTGGCCCTATGGATCTCTAAAAAAATCACCCTACATAGCTCAATTCAAACAGAGACTACTTAAACAACTTTTTATTAAACAACTAGATACCAAACTGGATATAAACCATAGACTACAAAAATGTCTTAAAAAATGGCAAAGTTTTATTATCACCCTTGCCCACCATTACAACAACAGGTTTTAAGACCTTTCCTAGATCACAAAATATTCCTTGAAGCCTCCCTTAGAGGAGACTGGAATATCCCTGAATTTGACTACCATAGCAATCTGCAGAGAACTGGTCTAGAGGAAATATTGATTGAGGGGTAAAATCATAGACATTATCTTTCGCTTTGTCATTACTTGTAAGGGAGAGGGACCCCTTCTCTTTTTTTCTTTTTTTTCTTTCTTCCCCCCACCCTATGGAGACTAAACAAGATAAACCTTGGCTCTATTCTTATGTTAAGTATAGGTTAATATTTTTTAGACAGTTTTAGCAGAATGTATATGTATGTTTAATGTGTTTTTGTTTAAATGGACTTAAAGAAATAGAAAAATAGAGAAAAAGTTATGGGACATTAGGTAATCGCATGGACTCAACTCGTGCACACTCAAAATATACTACATCTGATGATCGAGTGTGGGGACTCCCACGGTACTAATTACTTCTCTGGAACCTGTTTCATATAAATGGACGAACCTATGTCAGAGACTCTCTTTATACCACCTTTGATGTAATTCGCAACTTAATGCTTAAAGGTTAATTGCAGATGTACTGTATTACCATGTGATTCCTAATTTTTTAAAAAAGAATTAAAAAGAAAAGAAGTGGAAGGTATGACTTGAAGACTGCAGTCCACAAACGGTCACCATCAAATGTAACGGAACTGGAGCAGTTCTGCAAAGAAGTGTGGGCAAATATTCCACAGTTTAGATGTGCAAAGTTAGTAGAGACATATTCCAACAGACTAAAGGCTGTAATTAAAGCAAAAGGTGGTTCAACAAAATACTGACACAAAGGGGTGATCCTTTTTGCAACTCAGTGATTCTGTTTTTGAATTGTCTTTTTTTTTTTGCCTGACACTTGGATGTTATAAGTTGCACTGAGTAATTACAACTAGATAATCAAAACTATGTCTGTTTTTATTAAAGGCTGCAGAGCAACAAAATGTGATTATTTTCAAGGGGGGGGGTGACATTTGTGCGCAACTTTGATATTACAAGTCCATTTGTGTTGGTATAAAAAGCTGAAAGTTATAGTTTGCGCATGAGCGAAAGCAGAAACTTCTCTAGACTACAAGTTAACTTTAATGGTTAAAATATATATATATATATATATATATATATATATATATATATATATATATATATATATATACAGTATATATATATATATTTTTTTTATTTATTTTTTTAAATAAAATAACATTTTCTTCTATGTGATAAACATAGACATTTAAAATATTTCTAAGTACCCCCATGAATAAGTTATGTGTAAACAGATATAGTTCATGCAGTGTCTGAAGACACAAAGATTTCAGTTTCCATTAATCAAAATTGTAAACCTTGGGATTCCCCTGTTTAAATTATTGTAGTAATAATTATTGTAGAAGTAATTATTAAAAATATTTTAAATAGTAGATCTTAAAAAAACAGTTGCAATATATAAAGCATTAACAAATATCCTTTCTTTGCTGTGTCTATAAAATGTAAATTCTCCTTCACAGTGGCATTTCCATTCATCTAAACATGTGCCAACATCTACGTATTAGCACTGCATTGGCTTCAGGTGAACATGTAAGAAATCCTAGGAATTCCAACAGAAACTTTTAGAGAATAGTTGCAGCCTGTAAAATGTCCAGAAGATGGCAGTACAATAGGGTTTATGGGAGAGAAGACTCATGTGCTGGAAATAGGAGCCCCCAGGGCAATAATTAGGAAAACCATGTGTAGAAAAGATGTAATTTAAAATAAGATACAGCAACTTAATAGGTTAGTTTCAAAATATTAAATTGATCTTAGTGCACAGGAAGAGCAAATATAGGAATCATCAAAACCAAGTATATTAATATACTAAGTAACAGCAACAGTGTGGGAGCGCTCAGACGTCCGCTCTGTGTGTGGCCTCGGCTCGCGCTTCACGTAAGGTGCCGCCCCTCTTGAATAAGTCCTGACGTCCCGATGACGATTCCTGAGTTATTCAGTCAATCAGGTGCAAGTGGTTAAAACGATCCACCACCGCTTGCACTAAATATGATAGCAACATCCACTGCACACGGTAACTGACATTTCCAAACCATGTAACGGAAATAAGAGACAAAGGCTCAAAAAGGTGAAATAAAAAGTCTGTATTCAGTAACTCTGTTAGGCAAAAGCGGTTACAACAGGCAATTCAGCAGGTCAAACGCGTTTCAAATGTTTATATATTAAACTTCCTCAGTGACCATCATGCACTATTGCCCATAATGCAGCACTATTTAAAGGGCAAGAAAACACACTCCCTCTTTAATTAAACCAATCAAATTACAAAAAAGTGCTGCGTTATGTCAACTACGAATACTGTGTTAAGTGACAGCAAAATCCATTTCTTTATTTAGATAGACTGAAAACATTATGCTACACATAATAATATAATTTTTAACTCACATATTAACTATCAGAAAAGGAATATAGTTTGACTCAACATAAAAATAAAAAACTTTACTTAACTAATTAGGTATCCACAAATAGTTTTACATCCCATTCAGAATTTAACCCTATTGGCATTCTGGTATCCAGCTGAAAGATCCAGAAAACCTCTCTTTTACTGAGAGTATTACATCTATTTCCTCCTCTTGGATGTCTGGCAATCAGCTGGATACCCTGAAATGTCAGCAGGGAACTGTCAGAGTCGTGTTCTTTTCTGAAATGTAGGGAGACTGGTGTAGTGGACTCAGGATCTTCTATGGAACGCAAGTGTTCCAAAAAACGATCTTTTAAAGCCCGTGTCGTCTGACCGACATACTGCCTATAGCACCCCCTACAGGTCAGAAGGTATATAACATCGCAAGAATTGCATGTTATATGTTCCTGTATCTTAAATTGTTTTTCATTTGCAGTAGACACAAAATTCTGACCAAAGGTAGCATAAGTGCAAGACTTACACCTCCTACTACCACATTTGAAAAAACCTGGTTTAATAGACAACCAATTCTGGCTAGAAATTTTTGGCAACATAGAGGGAGACAAAATCCCTCTTAATGTTTTTGCTTTACGTGACACAAATAATACTCCATCCTTAACTATGTCACATAATTTGTCATCTGTCTCTAGGATAGGCAATGCTTTACGAATAATGCCGCAAATTTGGGCATATTCTTCACTGTACGTAGTGATAAACTTGGGCTGACGAAATCTCTTATCTCCTTCCACTCTCTTTTTCTCAAGTAAAGTAGACCTATCCATATCATCAACTTCCTTTTTAATCGACTCAATTGTCTCTCTACAATACCCTCTGTGTATAAGTCTATTTGTCAATTCTTCAGAGTGTAACTGATAACTCTGTTCATTCGTGCAATTGTGTTTGATCATGATATATTGGCTTTTTGGGATAGAACGAATTGTATGTTTTGGATGACAAGACTGTGCATTTAGGATAGTATTCCCTGCAATCTCTTTGCGAAATAATTCAACATCTACTGATTCATTTGCTATATTAGACACCAGTCTAATATCCAAAAATGGCATGGAGTTTTTGTTAAATTCTAATGTAAATTTTAAATTCATCAAATTATTCTGTAGATATTCTGTAAATTGTTCAATCAAATGTACTGGTCCCCTCCAGACTATCAAAATATCGTCGATATAACGACCGTAATAATGGATATATTCTTTGAAGGCATTTCTATCTCCATAGACGTGGGACAGCTCCCACCAACCCATATACAGGTTGGCATAGGAGGGGGCAAATTTCGCCCCCATGGCTGTCCCACGCCTCTGGAGATAGAAACTCCCCTCAAACAGAAAAAAATTATGTTTCAATAGATAATCAATGGATTTGATAATAAAACTTTTCAGAACATCATCATAATCAGAAAAATGACTCAAAAAATATTCAATGGCCTTAATACCCTGTTCGTGAGGGATGCAGGTATATAATGATACCACATCAATGGTTACAAAAACAAATTCCTCCTGCCATACAATTTTCTCTAATCTCTTCACAACATCCGTAGTATCTTTGATGTAACTCAAAAGTTTCAGAACCATTGGCTGTAGATACCCATCTATCATTTCAGAGAGAGGCTCATTTAATGAGCCAATTCCAGCCACAATTGGCCTCCCTGGAGGATTATATCTATCCTTATGGACTTTGGGAAGAAAGTGAAAAATAGCTGTAATCGGATGCTCAGTATATAGAAACTCAAAATTCACTTCTGTTATAAGACCATCAAGTAAAGCCTCATTGAGAATAGTTTTAAGTTCTCTCTGATAGAAAAACACTGGATTTGATTTGAGTCTCTCATAGACTGTAGTATCTAGTAACTGTCTATACGCCTCTTTAATGTAATCCTCCCGATTGAGGACTACAACCTTTCCCCCTTTGTCCGAATTTCGAAAAACTAATTCTTTATTGTTAGCCAACTCTTTGATAGACAGATATTGATCTCTAGACAGATTATCCTTCTTATGGTTAACAGAGGATATATAATTATGTAGTTTCTTCAAAGCTGTCTCAACTGTCTTCTGAAAGACTTCAACTGAACTAGACCTAGATCTAACTGGGTGAAACTTGGATTTCTTTTTTAATTTAGAAAGATCATACACATCTTGATTGACACTAAAATATGAGTCTTTAGTGTCCTCACCTATAGCTACAAGGTCTAGAAGAGCACATTCATCAGCAAAATCAAAACCACATCTAAGTGGTTCTGATTTCTCTCCATGCCTCACTTCACAACTTTGCTGTTTAACATCCAAAAAGTGTTTCTTCAATACCAAGGTTCTCACGAACCTATTCAAATCCACTAGTGTGTCAAACAAATTAAAATGAGAAGTTGGAGAGAAACCTAAACCAAGAGACAAAACTTGTAATTGTGTTTTAGAAAGTTGAACAGATGACAAATTAATAACATTGTAAGAGGCTATGCATATTTCTGAAACGGTATTGCCCTCCTCCTCTGTGGATAGCGCCGAGGTTTGGGGGGTACAGTCTCTTGAAAATTTTCTTGACCTTCCAGACCTACCACGTCCCCCTCTACGTACTTTTTTCTTCGCACTGTGGACTTGTGTTGGCCCCTCTCGTTTTCTGACTGAGCTGAAGATGTGGAGGGAACAGGATCATCATGTGCTGTAAGAGCAAATGACGTAGTTACTACAGAGGATGGTGGACTCTCACTAGAAATTTCCAAATCAGAGGAGTCATAATCATACTCCGTATCAGTTTCTGCAAATCTGACTTTTTTATCTGATTTGTATCTTCTATATCTCCTCCTAGTGTCAGACACTGTCCATTTATAGACTTTATTATTCTCATAATCTTGTTTGTCACGTAAGATTTTTTGTTTTTTAAAATGCCATAGATTGTCTCTAAACTTAGTAATCACCTTCTGCAACTTTGTATCATATTTGTTAAATACAGGATCTTGGCATAAAGGTCGCATATATGATTGCAACTTAAGCTTTTCTTGACACAGCTCTTGATGTATTTGTTTTTTGTATTCAATTAATAAATCAATTAATGCTAAAGAGCATTCTGTAAGTATTTTGTTCCATTTATCAATAAATAATTGATCTGTCACCTGAAAAGAAGGAAATTTCCTGATACGGAGCCCTCTTGGTATACGTTGGGCTTTTTTATACATTTGAAAACTTTTAATGTCCATTTCAATACTAGAATCTTTTTTGAGCAAGGAGTCCATTTTATAGAACAAGCTGTCCAAATTCTTATTAGCTTCTTGCTCAATTACATCTGTACTGAACAAATTTTCCGTATCGCTAATATCCTCAGCAAACTGCTGAAACACATATCCTTCGGTTGCCATAATAAAGTTAACACTATGCCTTTAATACGTAACAGATGAGATCACCTATTGAGCCTTATAATCACAATATTCACAATATTTGACTTCTGGGGTGCCTTACGACTTATAGCTTAAATAGCCTTTTAACGACCACAATCTTAAACAAAACAAGGAAAGTCCGTGCCGCTTACCCTCTCCAACCCGGTGGATACAAAAAGTAACAGCAACAGTGTGGGAGCGCTCAGACGTCCGCTCTGTGTGTGGCCTCGGCTCGCGCTTCACGTAAGGTGCGGCCCCTCTTGAATAAGTCCTGACGTCCCGATGACGACTCCTGGGTTATTCAGTCAATCCGGTGCAAGTGGTTAAAACGATCCACCACCGCTTGCACTAAATATGATAGCAACATCCACTGCACACGGTAACTGACATTTCCAAAGCATGTAACGGAAATAAGAGACAAAGGCTCAAAAAGGTGAAATAAAAAGTCTGTATTCAGTAACTCTGTTAGGCAAAAGCGGTTACAACAGGCAATTCAGCAGGTCAAACGCGTTTCAAATGTTTATATATTAAACTTCCTCAGTGACCATCATGCACTATTGCCCATAATGCAGCACTATTTAAAGGGCAAGAAAACACACTCCATCTTTAATTAAACCAATCAAATTACAAAAAAGTGCCGCGTTATGTCAACTATGAATACTGTGTTAAGTGACAGCAAAATCCATTTCTTTATTTAGATAGACTGAAAACATTATGCTACACATAATAATATAATTTTTAACTCACATATTAACTATCAGAAAAGGAATATAGTTTGACTCAACATAAAAATAAAAAACTTTACTTAACTAATTAGGTATCCACAAATAGTTTTACATCCCATTCAGAATATAACCCTGTTGGCATTCTGGTATCCAGCTGAAAGATCCAGAAAACCTCTCTTTTACTGAGAGTATTACATCTATTTCCTCCTCTTGGATGTCTGGCAATCAGCTGGATACCCTGAAATGTCAGCAGGGAACTGTCAGAGTCGTGTTCTTTTCTGAAATGTAGGGAGACTGGTGTAGTGGACTCAGGATCTTCTATGGAACGCAAGTGTTCCAAAAAACGATCTTTTAAAGCCCGTGTCGTCTGATCGACATACTGCCTATAGCACCCCCTACAGGTCAGAAGGTATATAACATAGCAAGAATTGCATGTTATATGTTCCTCTATCTTAAATTGTTTTCCATTTGCAGTAGACACAAAATTCTGACCAAAGGTAGCATAAGTGCAAGACTTACACCTCCTACTACCACATTTGAAAAAACCTGGTTTAATAGACAACCAATTCTGGCTAGAAATTTTTGGCAACATAGAGGGAGACAAAATCCCTCTTAATGTTTTTGCTTTACGTGACACAAATAATACTCCACCCTTAACTATGTCACATAATTTGTCATTTGTCTCTAGGATAGGCAATGCTTTACGAATAATTCCGCAAATTTGGGCATATTCTTCACTGTACGTAGTGATAAACTTGGGCTGACGAAATCTCTTATCTCCTTCCACTCTCTTTTTCTCAAGTAAAGTAGACCTATCCATATCATCAACTTCCTTTTTAATAGACTCAATTGTCTCTCTACAATACCCTCTGTGTATAAGTCTATTTGTCAATTCTTCAGAGTGTAACTGATAATTCTGTTCATTCGTGCAATTGCGTTTGATCCTGATATATTGGCTTTTTGGGATAGAACGAATTGTATGTTTTGGATGACAAGACTGTGCATTTAGGATAGTATTCCCTGCAATCTCTTTGCGAAATAATTCAACATCTACTGATTCATTTGCTATATTAGACACCAGTCTAATATCCAAAAATGGCATGGAGTTTTTGTTAAATTCTAATGTAAATTTTAAATTCATCAAATTATTCTGTAGATATTCTGTAAATTGTTCAATCAAATGTACTGGTCCCCTCCAGACTATCAAAATATTGTCGATATAACGACCGTAATAATGGATATATTCTTTGAAGGGATTTCTATCTCCATAGACGTGGGACAGCTCCCACCAACCCATATACAGGTTGGCATAGGAGGGGGCAAATTTCACCCCCATGGCTGTCCCACGCCTCTGGAGATAGAAACTCCCCTCAAACAGACAAAAATTATGTTTCAATAGATAATCAATGGATTTGATAATAAAACTTTGATGTAGATGTTGAATTATTTCGCAAAGAGATTGCAGGGAATACTATCCTAAATGCACAGTCTTGTCATCCAAAACATACAATTCGTTCTATCCCAAAAAGCCAATATATCAGGATCAAACGCAATTGCACGAATGAACAGAGTTATCAGTTACACTCTGAAGAATTGACAAATAGACTTATACACAGAGGGTATTGTAGAGAGACAATTGAGTCTATTAAAAAGGAAGTTGATGATATGGATAGGTCTACTTTACTTGAGAAAAAGAGAGTGGAAGGATATAAGAGATTTCGTCAGCCCAAGTTTATCACTACGTACAGTGAAGAATATGCCCAAATTTGCGGCATTATTCGTAAAGCATTGCCTATCCTAGAGACAGATGACAAATTATGTGACATAGTTAAGGATGGAGTATTATTTGTGTCACGTAAAGCAAAAACATTAAGAGGGATTTTGTCTCCCTCTATGTTGCCAAAAATTTCTAGCCAGAATTGGTTGTCTATTAAACCAGTTTTTTTCAAATGTGGTAGTAGGAGGTGTAAGTCTTGCACTTATGCTACCTTTGGTCAGAATTTTGTGTCTACTGCAAATGAAAAACAATTTAAGATACAGGAACATATAACATGCAATTCTTGCTATGTTATATACCTTCTGACCTGTAGGGGGTGCTATAGGCAGTATGTCAGACGTCACGGGCTTTAAAAGATCGTTTTTTGGAACACTTGCGTTCCATAGAAGATCCTGAGTCCACTACACCAGTCTCCCTACATTTCAGAAAAGAACACGACTCTGACAGTTCCCTGCTGACATTTCAGGGTATCCAGCTGATTGCCAGACATCCAAGAGGAGGAAATAGATGTAATACTCTCAGTAAAAGAGAGGTTTTCTGGATCTTTCAGCTGGATACCAGAATGCCAATAGGGTTAAATTCTGAATGGGATGTAAAACTATTTGTGGATACCTAATTAGTTAAGTAAAGTTTTTTATTTTTATGTTGAGTCAAACTATATTCCTTTTCTGATAGTTAATATGTGAGTTAAAAATTATATTATTATGTGTAGCATAATGTTTTCAGTCTATCTAAATAAAGAAATGGATTTTGCTGTCACTTAACACAGTATTCGTAGTTGACATAACGCAGCACTTTTTTGTAATTTGATTGGTTTAATTAAAGAGGGAGTGTGTTTTCTTGCCCTTTAAATAGTGCTGCATTATGGGCAATAGTGCATGATGGTCACTGAGGAAGTTTAATATATAAACATTTGAAACGCGTTTGACCTGCTGAATTGCCTGTTGTAACCGCTTTTGCCTAACAGAGTTACTGAATACAGACTTTTTATTTCACCTTTTTGAGCCTTTGTCTCTTATTACCGTTACATGGTTTGGAAATGTCAGTTACCGTGTGCAGTGGATGTTGCTATTATATATTAATATACTAACTACTGTAATAAAATGTATGTAATACAATAAATATAACAGATAAAGCATTTATAATGTGCTGGTCAGCTGTGGGAAAAATACTAAAAAAAGCTGATATTAATAACTGTTCACATGCACTTAAATTCTTCATGCAAATTAATACCAGAATTATTCCCAGCAGTTGTAATTAATAACAGATATTATTGTCTATAGGACTTGCAACCAGGATTCATGACAGTATTAGAAAGCTGTGGCTTGTGTAGTCAGCTTATACTAACTACACAACAACCAGCTCAAAGCTCGGGTAAAGCCCTCACTACAACCTGCTGCCCTTGAAAAGGAAAGCAAAGATAAACAATAAAAGCATTTGTAAATCCTATATATTTAAGTCTATCATGCTTTATAGTTGTAATAGTTACAACAGGTTATGGGGGCATTTAATAACAATTACATTTAAACATTATGTAGTTGCCAATGGACATCGTTAATCTTAGCCAGAATAGATACATTTTTACATTTAAAAAGTAACAATTTTACTCTTTCATTTACCCTTTTTATATGTTTAATTGTATTTCTGAGGGTCTGTTTAATGAATCTATGGGGCCAAATTATCAAGCTCTGAATGGAGCTTGATGCCCCTGTTTCCGCACGAGCCTTCAGGCTCACCCGAAACATCAGTTATGAAACAGTGGTCTAAAGAACGCTGCTCCATAACTTATCCACCTGCTCTGAGGCTGCGGACATCAATCCGCCCGATCCTTTACAATCGGGCTGATTGATTTTCCCATGCTAGCGGCCGATTGGCTGTGAATCTGCAGGGGGTGGGATTGCACAAGCAGTTCCCAAGAACTGCTTATGCAATGCTAAATGCTGACAGCGTATGCTGCCGGCTTTTATCGATGTGCGGTGGACATGATACGCTACATTGTATCATGTCCGTCCACACTTTAATAAAACGGCCCCTATATGTGTTTCATGATAAGATTACCAGTTAATATTGTAGTTAAAATAGTGGTTTTCAGTTGCTATCATCAATACCAAGAAATCTCCTGAGCTATCCCTTACAGCTTTGGCTCTGTTAGATGCCTGCCTGATAATCTGGGCCTTTGTATTGTTAGATACTAAAGGATTGGTTATAGTGATAATATTGTATCCTAGACTGCAAGGGTTTGTACTAGAAGCATGAGGCCAGCTAAAGACAAAACTGGATTGGCAATAAAAAGCAGCCCTGGAAAATAGGACCAGAATGCACAGGCCCTATTTTACTCAAGGGGAATACAGGGATACTCCTTCCCCAAATATCTTTTTTTAAGAATTACATTTATATTAATTTGTAACTTACAAAAATGCCAGATTGTTGTTTTATAGGTACTCAAAAACCGGCTAACAATGGTATTGAGCTGGTTGTTCATTCCTGAGCGTGTGCTTTTCTCTATGTGTGTGTATATAATCTTTTTTATATATACTGTATATATATATATATATATATTTATTCAAAAAGGCTATCACTTTCCTCCTCATTTCAAACACTGTACAAGCCTCAAATTGCTCACTTGTTGATTTGATACCTCTGCCTACTCTCTGAGCAGGCTTGTATTTTATATGCAGAAGCATGGAGCATATACACGTGCATTGCACACTCGTGCATTGTAAAAGCTAAACTGAAGCAATGATAACTTTACTACAAACATTTTTTGTTAATTCATCTGTTCTGCTAAAATGCTTCCGTACAGCAGTGCATTTCAGTTATGACTATTATTTCACTTTAATTTGCTTTTTTTTAGATAGAAATTATGGTTTTGTTGCAATGATTAGACTGAAAGCAAATTTGCAGTCATCTGAACTTATAACTAAAAAAACACAACAAAGAACATTTCTTAGCATGACCCAATCAAGGAAATAGAGTTCTATAGAGTTCTACAGTATTTATATAAAAACTATGCATCGCTTCATTACTCTAGATCAGGTGTAATTTATTATAGTAGATTTTTATCAGCTCTAAAACACATTATACACAGTTGCCATGTCTGGTATTTAATATGTAACACTGATCCAGAACAAACAAAATGTCAGAGCTTCTATATTAGTTTCTAGAACATTAAAGGGGTATGAAACCCAATTTTCTTTCATTATTCAGATAGAGCATGCAATTTTAAACAACTTTCTAATTTACTTCTATTATTAATTGTTCTTCGTTCTGTTGGTATCTTTTGTTGAATAGCAGGTATACAATTAAGAGCTGGCCAATTTCTGTAGCACTATATGTCAGTAGTTTTGCAAGAATGTTATCCATTTGTAAGAGCACTAGATGGCAGCCCTGTTTCTTGCTGTGTAGTGTTCCAGATGCCTACCTAGGTATTTCTTCAACCCAGAATACCATGGGAACAAAGCAAATTTGATCATGAAAGTCAATTTGAAACTTTTTTTTTTTTTAATTGCATGCTCTGAATCACAAAATATTGTTTGGGGGTTTTAAACAAAAGCACAGTATATTTATTAATAGAGGGGCAGGAGATAAAATGAGTGGGAATCCTTTATGAATGTACATGGGTACATCAGTGCGCAAGTTTGTCAGACGTTAAAACACTGGCTTTTATCTGCATGAATCATTGCAGGGTCATCCTACTTCATTTGTAATGTCTTTTTAGTCTTTTTCCCTTTTATTAGTCTTTTTTCTGTCAGCTATAATGGTCATGTTTCAATTTGTTTTATATTTGATAACTATTGGAAGAATAAATGAGTTCTTGACAACTATTAAATAAAATCTCAATAATATAAAGGGTTTCATGGAAGCAAATACATTTTAATATGAATAAATCAAAGAAATATGTATTGAAATCCCTCATAAACTGATGTGAATGAAATAAAAAATGTTTTCTTGCATTTGCAGAAATATCTCTTATAATCCCATCCAGAAGATACAAACAGACCAATTTGTTTTTGTGCCTAAACTGAAATCCCTGTAAGTATTTGCACCAAAAGTTCTTTTCTAATGCAGTGAACCAGAAAAAACCTAAAGTGGTATATTTTACTTAGCCAGCACACAGATGAAGAAGCTATATTTCAACATTTAGAAGAGGTTGCCATGCAACATTGTACACAGTGATTGTTTAGGTCAGTGCACTGCACAAGCTAATTTACATCTGTTCCTAACTGGTCACAACAAAGGAGAATACAAACATAAATTCCGCCAGGTTTTTCAAAGGGTTTATCTCTGCACTACTCTTGATTTACCAACTTTGTTAAATGATTTGAAAGCATGTATTTTATATACAGATCTTTTACAGTACACTGTTTAATTACTGATATAAGCCATGCATATATAAATATATTATTAAACTTTAATATTAGATATCTAATTTTGTCACAAGTAAAATAATGTGCAAGTTATCTGATTTCTACTAAAATATTGTAATTTATACATAACTGGGGGGGGAAAATGACAATTAATGATAATAAATTAGATTAGCAATTTACAGAGAACATTCTGTGCTCATTTTGCAAAGCCCTGATTATATTATGGATGCTATGCCCTGGAGTTTTATATGCATGAATAAAGCCTACTTTCAAAATATGATACCTTAGTAATATTTCTTGCATGTGAAGTTTAACAGTATTGTACATAGATTACAAATTGCCTCTTCTCTTATACGGCCTGATATTCAAAACCTCGCAGGAAGGAAATCACGCAAAATCTTTGGATTTTTTTTAGACCTTGTATTGTAATATAGGAGTCTCTGATTCACATAAAGAAAGAGCACTACATAGCAACATAAACATTTGTCAAGGTAACATTTGTGTTTCTAATTGTTTTAAGGGCCTCACTGTACTGATGAGTCTTCTTAGAATACCTGGCCCGAGCGTTGAGGTTTTGAATATTGGGCCTAAAGTATTTTGAGCTTTCAAACTTTAAAAAGTTAAAAAACAAAACTTGAGCTCTACAAAAGTTTGTTGATCACCTTCAAATTAAAAAAATCAATGTTCTGAAGAAGGAACCAAAATCCTTTTAAGAAATACAAAAGTAAAGTTTCACAATTTGATGTTGGTTGGTGTAAAATTCAAATATAATTCAAAGAAGTACAAAATCACTGAAAGGGCAGGAGGTTTTCCAAAAAGCAGTAAAAAAAAATATAAAATAAAATAAAGGAATGCAACAATGTTTTTTTAGCTAGGTAACAGTGTATAACATTAAAAAAATGAGTGCACACTGGTAACACACGGCTAGATTACGAGTTGTGCGTTAAGGTAAAAAAGCAGCGTTAACAGGTCCTAACGCTGCTTTTTTACGCCCGCTGCTATTACGACTCTTGCAGGTTTAGGGGCACCGCACACTTCTTTGACCTTACCGCAAAACGACTTACGTAAACTTCGCAAAGTCTTTTTTCTATGGGACTTCCATAGCGCCGGTATTACGAGTCTGTCCTGGGAGGCCAAAAAGTGAGCGGTACACCATCTACCTCCAAGATCCGTAACGCATTCTAAAGCCAGTAGTTAAGAGTTTTATGGTACAACGCCGTAGCATAAAAATCAAAATTAAGTGCTAAAAAGTACACTAACACCCATAAACTACCTATTAACCCCTAAACCGAGGCCCTCCCGCATCGCAAATACTAAAATAAATGTTTTTACCCCTAATATGCCGCTCCGGACATTGCTGCCACTATAATAAACATATTAAGCCCTAAACCGCCGCACTCCCGCATCCCAAACACTAGTTAAATAATATTAACCCCTAATCTGCTATCCCTAACATCGCCGCCACCTACCTACATTTATTAACCCCTAATCTGCCGTCCCCCACGTCACCGCCCCTCTATTAAATGTATTAACCCCTAACACCCCCTAACTTAAATATAATTTAAATAAATCTAAAGAAAAGTACTATAATTAACTAAATTATTCCTATTTAAAACTAAATACTTACCTATAAAATAAACCTTAAGCTAGCTACAATATAACTAATAGCTTGTGGCCGGATGTGACTAACACCGTGCTAGACCTGCATTATCTACTGGGAAAATGTTTTAGCTAAGACTGTGCTAGTTTGCATATTAGAATTGCTATAAAATGTTTGATTAAAAACTATACCAACAGTAAGAAATACATTCTTTCAGAAAGACACTTATAACTTACTATAAATGAAAGATATCTTTTAAATCTTTCATATACATCTTCTATACATAAAGGAGTGTAACCTTACATATATATCATATTAATAAAGGATGAATTTAAATCTTTCATATGCTTATCCTGCAATATTCAAATATATGTTTAAATAAAGTTCTTCTACAATATATAAGATTTATAACTGTACAACAATATTCAAATATATGTTTAAACAAAGTTCTTTTACAATATATAAGATTTATAACTATGTTTAGTGGAATTAAAATATTAACAAATGATGTTATATGATTTTCTGTACTGAAACTAAAATGGAGGATTGTTTAACCTTGTATTAGAAAATCCTAAAATGGATGCTCATTGCAATAATTACAAGTGCGTATGTCTACACTCTTGTATAACAGATTTTCAAGGCCACGTTGTTGATGTACAAAACTGTTGATGCTAGAAAAAGCTAGACAAGTTTTGTTGATGTTATAATGATGCCAAAATACATATAAAAAGAAAACAATAAATGATGACGTCATCCAAATAAAAAAACACTATAAATACACCTTGTTGTAAACATGAGGCAGGTGACTCTGATAGGATGTTATAGAGCATCTCAGGATAAGATTTGGTTGCTGGAAGTCATTTTGAGTGGTATCTAAATAATTGTTATTGAAAGCAAACTTAACTGATAGTCAATTAATTCTGTGTGTTTTTTGGATTTAAATGAATTTAATTTGTATTATTACTTCTGTAAGCTAATTTTTCTGCATAACAAAAATTTATTAAAACAGTATTTATTATTGTACTCAGAAACTTTCTTTGTAAGAAATGAGGTCTCATTTCTTACAAAGAAAGGTTTCACTGATATAATATTTAAAGGTCAGTACTTGGAAATCATATTTCAATATAACTGTGCCTTAAGACCTTATGAGTGAATTAGGTGTGAACCACTACAATTGGCGTCCCTGGGTGTTTTTGAGAGATAATATTTGTTTTATAAATTTTATTATTAATTTTACCTAGGTCCTCTTATACGTAAGAGAACATACTAAAATATCATGGCTAATCAGGATTTGCAGATTCTTTTAAAACTCAATGATGTGTTTAAAATGCAGACTGGTAGAGACATTAGAAATGATGAGGTTATATTGCTTTGGAGATACAGAATGGTCCTTGGGGTCTGGGGGGCAGATATGGTTTAATTAGTTTAAACTTTACTAATGCTGCTGGTGTAGCTGTGCAACAACCTACATATCACACCATAGATGCAGATTTTGATCCTGCAACACATAGAATTACAAATGTTTCTTATGATGGTATAGTAGAGATATTAGGCAGACCTCCTGTTATTGCTGCAGTAATACAAAGACATGGCCCTTTAGCCAGAATTGAGATGTGTGGTACTCCTAGATCTAGTTTGTACAGTCCAGTAAAGGAAAATGAATTAATACCAGCTGCAGAAAATGAGCAAGCTGAGAGGGAAAACCTTTTTAGTGTGATACAATTTTTAGGTTATATGTAAGTTCAGGTTTTAAATAGTGAAATGTCTGGAGTGTCAGGAATATAGCAATTTTTTTTTTATTTTATTTTTTGGCTCATGCTGCAGGAATACCTATGTCAAATATAAAAGCAACAATTGGAGTAATTCCACATAATCCAAAGGATATAGCTTTGTGGTTAAATGACAGAGTTCATGCATTGGATGGAGTTTATCCACCTCATTATCCTCCACAAAAAAGAGCATTGGTTAATGCTATATTACCCCCCTGGATTATGTGTTTCTATAGATGAGGCAAAGGACTGGAATTCAGTGATTTGTGCATTAGATGAAAAGACACATGGTAAAGTTACTTTAGCTTCATTGTAGCTAGCTTAGGGTTAATTTTTATTTTACAGGCAAGTTTGTATTTATTTTAACTAGGTACAATAGTTATTACATAGTTATTAACTATTTAATAACTACCTAGCTAAAATAAAGACAAATTGACCTGTAAAATAAAACCTAACCTAAGTTACAATAACACCTAACACTACACTACAATTAAATAAATTTACTAAATTAAAAACAATTAAATAAATTAAATTAAATTAGCTAAAGTACAAAAAAACAAACACTAAACTACAGAAAATAATAAACAAATTACAAGATATTTAAACTAATTACACCTAATCTTATAGCCCTATCAAAAAAAATTCCCCCCAAAATAAAAAAAACCCTAGCCTAAACTAAACAATCAATAGCCCTTAAAAGGGCCTTTTGCGGGCATTGCCACAAAGTAATCAGCTCTTTTACCTGTAAAAATAGATACAAACAACCCCCCCAACAGAAAAACCCACCACCCACACAACCAACCCCCCAAATAAAATACTAACTAAAAAAACCTAAGCTCCCCATTGCCCTGAAAAGGGCATTTGGATGGGCATTGCCCTTAAAAGGGCAGTTAGCTCTATTGCAGGCCCAAACCCTAACCTAAAAATAAAACCCACCCAATACACCCTTTAAAAATCCTAACACTAACCCCCTGAAGATCAACTTACTGTTCTGAAGACCTGACATCCATCCTCAAGGAAGCGGCAGAAGTCTTCATCCAACCGGGCCAAAGTCCTCAACGAACACTTGAGAAGTCTTCATCCAAGCCGGGAGAAGTGGTCCTCCTGACGGGCAGAAGTCTTCATCCAGACGGCATCTTCATCTTCATCCATCCGACGTGGAGCAGGTGCATCTACAAGAAATCCGACGCAGAGCATCCTCTTCATCCGGAGTCTTCTTACTAAATAAAGGTACCTTTAAGTGACGTCATCCAAGATAGCATCCCTTAGATTCCGTTTGGCTGATAGAATTCAATCAGCCAATCGGAATTAAGGTAGAAAAAATCCTATTGGCTGATGCAATCAGCCAATAGGATTGAGCTCGCATTCTATTGGCTGATTGGAACAGCGAATAGAATGCGAGCTCAATCCTATTGGCTGATTGGATCAGCCAATAGCATTGAATTTCAATCCTATTGGCTGATTGCATCAGCCAATAGGATTTTTCTACATTAATTCCGATTGGCTGATAGAATTCTATCAGCCAATCGGAATCTAAGGGACACCATCTTGGATGACGTCACTTAAAGGTACCTTCATTCAGAAAGAAGACTCCGGATGAAGAGGATGCTCTGCGTCGGATGTCCTGAAGATGGACCCACTCCGCGTCGGATGGATGAAGACAGAAGATGACGTCTGGATGAAGACTTCTGCCCGTCTGGAGGACCACTTCGCCCGGTTTGGATGAAGACTTCTCCCGGCTTCGTTGAGGACTTTGGCCCGGTTGGATGAAGACTTCTGTCGCTTCCTTGAGGATGGATGTCCGGTCTTCAGTACAGTAAGTCGATCTTCAGGGGGTTAGTGTTAGGATTTTTTAAGGGTGTATTGGGTCGGTTTTATTTTTAGGTTAGGGTTTGGGCCTGCAATAGAGCTAACTGCCCTTTTAAGGGCAATGCCTATCCAAATGCCCTTTTCAGGGCAATGGGGAGCTTAAGTTTTTTTAGTTAGTATTTTATTTGGGGTATTGATTGTGTGGGTGGTGGGTTTTACTGTTGGGGGGTTGTTTGTATTTTTTTTACAGGTAAAAGAGCTTATTACTTTGGGGCAATGCCCTGCAAAAGGCCATTTTAAGGGCTATTGATACTTTAGTTTAGGCTAGGGGGGGTTCATTTGGGGGGGGGGGCTTTTTTATTTTGATAGGGCTATTAGATTAGGTGTAATTAGTTTAAATATCTTGTAATTTGTTTATTATTTTCTGTAATTTAGTTTTTGTTTTTTTTTTTGTACTTTAGCTAATTTAATTAAATTTTTTTTTTTTAAATTTAGTAAAAGTATTTAATTGTAGTGTAGTGTTAGGTGTTATTGTAACTTAGGTTAGGTTTTATTTTACAGGTACTTTTGTATGTATTTTAGCTAGGTAGTTATTAAATAGTTAATAACTATTTAGTAACTATTCTACCTAGTTAAAATAAATACAAACTTGCCTGTAAAATAAAAATAAAACCTAAGATAGCTACAATGTAACTATTAGTTATATTGTAGCTAGCTTAGGGTTTATTTTACAGGTTTAGTTTTAAATAGGAATTATTTAGGTAATAATATTAATTTTTATTTAGATTTATTTAAATTATATTTAAGTTAGGGGGTGTTAGGGTTACATTTAGGTTTAGGGGTTAATTCATTTAGTATAGTGGCGGCGACGGGGCGGCAGATTAGGGGTTAATAAATGTAGGTAGGTGGCGGCGATGTTAGGGACGGCAAACATCAATGGGGTATTGAAATAATGAAAAAGTTTGTCGCCAAAAATGACGCACAACGTAACTAAACTTTTTTGGTGCCAAAAAATAACCGGAAATGACACACTCACGCCACTAATGATGCAACCATGTGAAAGGTCTCGGTGTCAAGTATGACGCCGGAAATTACGAACTTGTGTCATGGACGTACCTTTTCGCACCAAAAAAAAATGACGCAATAAAGTTTAGCATTTGTCGCACCTGCGGGCCTAATACCGCCCGCAATTTGTAAAAAGTAGTCAATTGAAAAAAAGACTAAACCCCAGGTAAGAAATAAATTTCATTTTTAAAAGATGTTTATATTCCCCAAATATGAAACTGACAGTCTGCAGAAGGAAATACATGAACCTGACTCATGGCAAATATAAGTACAATACATATATTTAGAACTTTATATAAATGCATAAAGTGCCAAACCATAGCTGGGGTGCCTTAAGTAATAAAAAACATACTTACCAAAAGACACCCATCCACATATAGCAGATAGCCAAACCAGTACTGAAACAGTTATCAGTAGAGGTAATGGTAATTTGAGAGTATATCGTCGATCTGAAAAGGGAGGTAGGAGATGAATCTCTACGACCGATAACAGAGAACCCATGAAATAGACCCCCGTTAGGGAAATCATCGTATTCAATAAGTGATACTCCCTTCACGTCCCTCTGACATTCGCTGTACTCTGAGAGGAATCGGGCTTCAACAATGCTGAGAAGCGCATATCAACGTAGAAATCTTAGCACAAACTTTCTTCACCACCTCCATAGGAGGCAAAGTTTGTAAAACTGAATTGTGGGTGTGGTGAGGGGTGTATTTATAGGCATTTTGAGGTTTGGGAAACTTTGCCCCTCCTGGTAGGATTGTATATCCCATATGTCACTAGCTCATGGACTCTTGCCAATTACATGAAAGAAATACAAGTTATGGGGGGTACTTAGCTATGGACTGCTTAGCATTTGTCTATAGATCATGTTGATCAGCAGTTCTTGGATTCACTAGCATTTCTAGTATGGAGGCAGCTACATAATATGTCTTATTTTACCTGCTGAGTGACACATGTTCAGCCTCACCTATCTACTGAGGAGATTATTTCTTTTTTGGCTTGTTGGTCTTAGGTCACACAAAAAAACATGTCCTATAATGCATGTACACAAAACTTCATAGACATTCTCTTTGGTACTTTCCTCAGCTTTTCTTGTTCTATTATCACTATAGAAACACATGAAACAACCATTTAGTGTGTCTACATGTTAGTGTATGTCTGTGTTAGTGTCTCTGTGTGAGTGTGGGTATGTGTTAATGTGGGTCTGTATGTGTGTATTAGTGTGTGTATGTGTTAGTTTGTGTCTGTGTCATTTTATGTGTTAGTGTGTATCTGTGTTAGTGTCTCTGTGCATCTGTGTTGGTGTGTGTCTGTGTGAGTGTTCCTGTGTGTAAATTTATGTGTTTGTATGTGTGTACACGTTTAGTCACTTGGCCAAATCGGGGGTGGGGGACCCGATCAATAGCTTAGTCAGGGGCCCCAAAATTTCTAGTGGCAGCCCTGGCCATGTATGTGTCTCTTCTTCACTTCCAGAACCTGCACAGAGAACATAATCTACTTTCAAACTACAACAAGCATTTTTAAAACTGTTTGAGGGATCTCATACTAGTGACAAGACATCTTAGATAATTTCACCAGAGCTTTAGATCAACAGACCCTTATACTTAAAGTGATGGTAAACTTCAGACTAAAAGAATGTTGCAATGAAAAATATATTAGTTTGCAAGTAAAAAACACATTTTTTTTTAAAGTATTTATTTATTTTATAATAAAAGATTTATAATCCTAATAAATATTGTCTGCTCCTCCACCCCCCTTCATTTCCTCTTTTGGCTGAGCTGTGATGCAGTGCAGTCCCACCCACTCTCTACATAGGCTTTCTAAGGGATTTAAAGGGGCTGGACTTCAAGATTGACAAATGACACACATGTTGATTGGATGTTCACTGGATTTGTCAAACAAAAAAGAGTTCATCCATGTTGGCCGGCATAACAATGTAATTTATGAACTTATTTAACCCTTTCACAGATGGATTAAAATCAGAAAAATGTACACATATACTTTTTTAATGGCAAAGAATACATTTATGGCATTTGATTATTTAAAATTTACCACCACTTTAAGAGAAGCCTCAATATAAAATGAGTTACTGTTAATAAATTTAAAGTACTTATATCTGTTTTCTGTTCAGTGGTGCTGTAGTTTGGGTGGCCCTGATGTATACTGTAGCATAATACAGCACCATATTCTATGACATATTATTCTGAAAAACTCAATCACCAGACAAAAAATCATTATTTTATGTTTTTTCAGCAATTTCTTGAAGTTTTGTATAAGAAGACTATGGGGCCGATTTATCATCTGCCAGACATCGATAAATGCCGACAGCATACGCTATTGGCATTTATCATTGCACAAGCAGTTCTGGTGAATTGCTTGTGCAATGCCGCCCCCTGCAGATCCGTGGCCAATCAGCCACTAGCAGGGGGTGTCAATCAACCCGATCGTATGCTTCTTAACTCCTGTTTCCGGCAAGCCTGAAGGCTTGCGCTCGCCCCTATAAGTTGCAGCAGGCCAGTTACAACACATTTAAGACAAAACAGAGGACACTTTAGGTTGTTCTTTGTTTTGATCTGTTGAACAAATGCCTGAGTTTTTACCATTAGCAATGATCCTTTCTCTCCTGTTTGTCACATTTTCAGTAATAAATTCTCATACATGTTATGCTTACATACATTTACAATCATTATCATTTTACTAGGGAATGACAAAGGGTTAATAGGAGAATGTGTGTTTTACACATGTGTTTTACTTAAGATTTATGCTGATGCTGTTGATAGCAATGAGCAAGGGCTGAAGCCTAAAATGCATCTAAAACAAATACTGTAAGTGTTCCCTGAGTGTAATACTCTAAGGGATGTGCTGATGTATTTGTGTCTTTAATTTGTTTGTACAACAAATTATTGAATGTTTACCTCTGGGTATTTAAACTTTTTGGATAATAATGAAAGTTTTGTTGAGTGGAAGTTTCAACAGAGTTGTCTAACAAACAACAGATTAAATGATTATCCAAAATTGTTTTTGCACTTAGTAAATTTTATAGCCTTTATAATTATTTATTTTTATATCGGTAACACTATTAATATGGAAATATTTATGTTTAAATATAAGAGTAAGAATGCTAAAACTAGTCAGGACAAAATACAAAACCGAGAATAAAGCAATATACAAGCTTCTATCTGGGTCAAATGGTTTGTAAAAACATACATTTTAATAAATAATTCTAAACACATCTTATAACACACTCCATGACTTTTTTGGACAAGAATAATTTTAGTGAGCACAGAAGACCAACTGTGCTGTAAACTATATTATCAATATCATAAAAAAAAAAAAACTAAAAATCTGGTTGGGAAATTCACCCCATTCAAGGGCGCGATCCGATAAAGATCGTAGTTTGCGGCGCAAGCGAGGGAACCCCCGCCGCCCGCAGTTTCAGCTCGCAACTCAAGCTATCCTATATACGGCGCCATCAGAGTCTAAAGTGCCGTAAGTCTGACAAACCAGCGATGTCCAGAAATCTGAGTAAGCACAAATTTCTGGAGTCGCCAGTGACTTACAGCACTTTAGAAACTGCCGGCGCCTACAAAACCTGACTAAAGTTATAAAATCACCCGTACTGTCTAACACGCCTCCCAAACATAGCCTGACACGTCTAACCATCTATCCGCTATCCCCCCTCACTATCCTAACAATAAATATATTAACCCCTAAACTGCCGCTCCCGGACCCCGCCGTCACCTAATAAAGTTATTAACCCCTAAACTGCCGCTCCCGGACCCCGCCGCTAGCTATATTAAATCTATAACCCCCTAATGTGAGCCCCTACCCCGCCACCATCTACCTTACCTACCCCCTAAAGTGAGCCCCTACCCCGCCGCCATCTACCTTACCTACCCCCTAAAGTGAGCTCCTACCCCGCCGCCATCTACCTTACCTACCCCCTAAAGTGAGCCCCTACCCCCGCCGCCATCTACCTTACCTACCCCCTAAAGTGAGCCCCTACCCCGCCGCCATCTACCTTACCTACCCCCTAAAGTGAGCCCCTTACACCGCCGCCATCTATTTTAAAAATATTAACCCCTAATTTAATCCCCCTACACCGCCGCCAGCTATATTAACTATATTAACCCTAATTATATTATGGTTAATATATTTAATATAGTTATTATATTATATATATTAACTATATTAACCCTAATTAATAGGGAATTAAGGTAGAAAAATCTGATTGGCTGATTGAATCAGCCAATCAGATTCAAGTTCAATCCGATTGGCTGAACCAATCAGCCAATCGGATTGAACTTGAATCTGATTGGCTGATTCAATCAGCCAATCAGATTTTTCTACCTTAATTCCGATTGGCTGATAGAATCCTATCAGCCAATCGGAATTCAACGGACGCTATCTTGGATGACGTCATTTAAAGGTACCTCATTACTAGTTCAGTCTTCGTGCAGGATGGATGCTCCGCGGTGGAGGAGCGAAGAAAGAAGATTGAAGATGCCGCTTTGCTTGAAGACATCGCCAGATGGAAGAAGACTTCACTGCCGCTTGATTGAAGGCATCGCCGGATGGAAGAAGACTTCACTGCCGCTTGATTGTAGACATCGCCGAATGGAAGAAGACTTCACTGCCGCTTGATTGAAGACATCGCCCGTATGGAAGAAGACTTCTCTGCCGCTTGATTGGACATCGCCCGGATCGGATGAAGAGTTCTGCCCGGCTGGGTGAAGACAAGGTAGGGAGATCTTCAGGGGGGTAGTGTTAGGTTTTTTTAAGCGGGGTTTGGGTGGGTTTAGAATAGGGGTATGTGGGTGGTGGGTTGTAATGTTGGGGGGTGGTATTATGTTTTTCGTTTACAGGCAAAAGAGCTGTTTTCTTTGGGGCATGCCCCGCAAAAGGCCCTTTTAAGGGCTGGTAAGGTAAAAAAAACTGTGAACTTTTTTAATTTAGAATAGGGTAGGGAAATGTTTTTATTTTGGGGGGCTTTATTATTTTATTAGGGGGCTTAGAATAGGTGTAATTAGCTTAAAAATCTTGTAATATTTTTTTATTTTTTGTAGTTTAGTGTTTGTTTTTGTAATTTAGTTTAGTTTATTTTATTGAATTTTAGTTTAGATATTTGTAGTTTATTTAATTTATTGATAGTGTAGGTGTATTTGTAACTTAGGTCAGGATTTATTTTACAGGTAAATTGGTAATTATTTTAACTAGGTAGCTATTAAATAGTTATTAACTATTTAATAGCTATTGTACCTAGTTAAAATAAATGCCAAGTTACCTGTAAAATAAATATAAACCCTAAAATAGCTACAATGTAATTATTAATTACATTGTAGCTATCTTAGGGTTTATTTTATAGGTAAGTATTTAGATTTAAATAGGAATATTTTAATTAATAATATTAATATTAATTAGATCTATTTTAATAAGAATTTAGTTAGGGATGTTAGAGTTAGATAGGGTTATTATACTTAATATATATATATATATAATATAATAACGATATTAACTATATTAACCCTAATATAATTAGGGTTAATATAGTTAATATAGCTGGCGGCGGTGTAGGGGGATTAAATTAGGGGTTAATATTTATAAAATAGATGGCGGCGGGGTAGGGGCTCACTTTAGGGGGTAGGTAAGGTAGATGGTGGCGGGGTAGGAGCTCACTTTAGGTGGTAGGTAAGGTAGATGGCGGCGGGGTAGGGGCTCACTTTAGGGGCCACCAGGAGGAGGCAAAGACACCCCAGTCAAAGGCTTAAATACCTCTCCCCTACTCCCCTCATCCCCCAGTCATTCCTTGCCTTTCATCACAGGAGGATGGCAGAGAAGTGTCAGAAGATTTCAGAGTTCCTCAGGAGGGATATATGCCTTTCGTTATGGAACTGGAGTTTTAAGTAGTCTTGTCAGCCTCTCAGTGAGAGCATTGGCGAAAGTTAGAGTCTGGAGATGCAGGGAGAGTCTTTCTGTGAACCCATCCAGACTGCCAGCTAACAGCTTCTTAAGCAACCAGTGTTGACAAGTTTCACTGCCTGCTTCCTTCACTCAAGTCCATGTCAGGAGTGATGCTACAAGACTGTCACACTTAGTTTAAATTTTTACTTATGTTGAAATTGCTGAATACAGGGTCCATTTATCTTTATAGAATCGTGGGTTAGTATCTCCTGAGGGAGGTTATTGAACAGGGGGGATTAATCAAATGTGTTTTCTTTTATTTATGCTGCTTTATGTATGACATTTATTTGGGCTCATAGACTGTTGTTATGCGGTAACGGAACATACAGGTATTTTACTTTCACTTTAAACACTGCGCAGCTTGTAGCTTGGCGCACTTTTTCTCATAGCAGGGGCAGTCCTGCATTGCGCACCACATGACCAGGTGCGGTCACATTTTCGTTTTCTCTTTCCTGACTACATTTATTTGTATCCCACTGTTGTTAGCGCAAGCTATGAAGGATTCTTATATGCTTGAGGGTACTCTATTCCTTATAGTAATACCTGTCTATATTGTGAGGAGGCCTTGGTGTGCTCGCCCTCTCAACTATGTTCCATATGCATCAACAAGGTTATTATGTCTAAAAAGGTTAACTTCTTTAGTACGACTGAGCCTTCCACCTCTGAGGATTCGCCGTCCCGTGAGGTGCGTACCCATCAATCATCTCCATTGTCACATGCAGCTTCCCATAGCATGCCTGATCCTCTGCCTGGAGGGAGCCTTTTACCATCAGACTTTACCGCACAGTTAAAAATGGTGGTGTCTGAGGCCCTTAGTGCTCGCCCTGCTAAATGCAAGTGAAAGGTTAAACATAGCTTTCCGGTCCAGGGAACATCCAGTGATTTGCCTGATTTGTCTGCCTTTCAAGTATCCCAGAATGGGTCACACTCTGAGTCGTCAGAGGGTTAAATTTCTGGATCGGAGTCTGCTACCTCTAGGCCTCTGGCTGCGGAGGAGCCAGCCTTTAGATTAAAAATTGAACACCTACGTTTTCTTTTAAAGGAGGTTCTGTTGACATTAGAGGTTCCAGAGGCCAAGTTACCTGACGAACCTTTGATACCTAAATTAGACAGAGTTTACGAGGACAGGGTAGCCCCGCTAACATTTCCTTTCCCTGTAAAAATAGTGAATATTATTAAAAAACGAATAGGATAGATTTGGATCTTCCTTTTCCCCTTCTTCTGCCTTTAAAAAAATTATTAACGGTTCCGGACTCTCAGCTAGAGTTGTGGGGTTCCGTCCCTAAGGTGGATGGTGCTGTCTCCACATTAGCTAAGCGTACTACTATCCCTCTTGAGGATAGCTCGTCTTTCAGAGAGCCGATGGATAAAAAGATGGAAACTTTTCTCAGAAAAATGTTTCAGCATACAGGTTTTTTTATTTCATCTGGCAGCGGCTGTTGCCTTGGTTGCTGGAGCTACGACCTACTGGTGCGACTTCTTATCAGAACTGATCGAGCTGGAGGGTCCCCTCAACATTATCCAAGAATTAAGGCTTTGAGAATTGCTAATTCTTTTATCTGTGATGCAAACATGCAGATTATTCGCCTGAATGCTAAAATCGCTGGTTTCTCAGTCCAGACGCGTCGGGCGCTCTGGCTGAAGTCTTGGTCTGCGGACATGACTTCTAAGTCTAGACTACTTTCCCTCCCCTTTAAGGGAAACATTTTATTTCATCCAGGCCTGGTCTCCATTATCTCCCTTGTTACAGGGGGCAAGGGCGCCTTCCTACCGCAGGATAAAAAAAAAAGTCTAAGGAACAAGGATCTAATTTTCGTTCTGAAAAGGCTCAAACCTGGAATAAATCCAAGCAGAACAAGAGGCCCGCCGAGAACAATTCAGCATGAAGGGGTGGCCCCCGATTCTTTCTCAGACCTTCCTGGTAAATTCTGACTACGGACGCGAACCTCTCAGGATGGGGAGCTGTTTGGGGTGTCAAGAAGGCACAGAACCTGTGGTTTCATGAGGAACGTTCCCTCCCGATCAACATCTTGGAGCTTCGAGCAATCTACAATGCTCTGAAGGCTTGGCCTCTTCTGGGTTTGTCCCGGTTTATCAGATTCCAATCAGACAATATAAGCTTGGTGGCTTACATCAACCATCATGGGGGAACGAGAAGCTCCGTAGCAATGAGGGAAGTATCTCGGATTCTGGAGTGGGCGGAGGCACACTGCTGTTCACTGTCAGCGATCCACATTCTGGGAAGCAGATTTTCTCAGCAGACAATCCTTTAATCCGGAGGAATGGTCTCTCCAGCCCAAAGTGTTTGCGGAGATATGTTTCACAGAGATAGATCTCATGGCGTCTCGTCTCAATACCAAACTACCCAGATATGGGTCGAGGTCCAGGGATCCTCAGGCGGAGCTAATAGATGCATTAGCTGTGCCTTGGAGGTTCAATCTAATCTATGTTTTTCCACTATTGCCACTCCTTCCTTGAGTTGTGGCCCGCATCAAGCAGTAACAAGCGTTGTTAATACTGATTGCTCCATCATGGCCGCGAAGGACATAATTCGTGGACCTAGTGAGAATGTCATCTTCTCCTCCATGGAAGTTACCTTGCCACAGGGATCTGCTGGAACAAGGTCCTTTTGGTCATCAAAATCTAGATCCTCTGAGGCTGACTTTGTGGAGATTGAACACTTAGTCCTAGCCAAGAGAGGTTTTTCAGACAGGGTTATTGATACTCTCATACAAGCTTGTAAGCCAGTTACTACTTGCATCTATCATAAGGTGTGGAGAACCTACTTATTCTGATGTGAAGAGTGTGGTTTTCATTGGCATAAAGTTAAGGTTGCCAGGATTCTGCTGATTCTCCACGATGGTCTGGAGAAGGGTCTTTTGGCCAGTTCCTTGAGGGGACAGATTTCGGCCTTGTCTGTTTTACTGAACAAGAGGTTCTCTGAGCTTCCAGATGTTCAGTCTTTTGTTAGGGATCAGACCTGTGTTCAGATCTTTGGTTCCACCTTGGAGTCTGAATTTGGTTCTTAAAGGTTTGCAAAGGGCTCCGTTTGAGCCTATGTATGAAATTGATATTAAATTGTTGTCCTGGAAAGTTCTTTTTCTACTGGCTATTGCCTCAACGAGCAGAGTATCTGAGATTGCCGCCTTGCAATGTAAGCCTCCTTATCTGGTGTTCCATTCAGATAAGGCTGTCCTACGAACTAAGTTAGGGCTTCTCCCTAAGGTTGTCAAACCACAACATCAATCAAGAGATTGTGGTCCCTTCTTTGTGTCCTAATCCTTCTTCTGAAGGAACGTTTACTTCATAATTTGGACTTGGTTCGTGCTTTGAAGTTTTATCTTTAAGCTACTAAGGATTTTAGAAAAACTCTTTCCTTCTTTGTTTCATATTCCGGGAAGCGTAAGGGTCAAAAGGTCTTCGACTTCCTTATCTTTTTGGTTGATGAGTCTTATCCGCTTAGCTTATGAAACAGCGGGACTTAGACCTCCTTAGAGAATTACGGCTCATTCTACTAGAGCAGTGGCTTCCTCTTGGGTCTTTAAGAACGAGGGCTCTATGGATCAGATTTGTAAGGCGGCTACCTGGTCCTCCTTACACACTTTTTCTAAATTTTACAAGTTTGAGGTTAACCAGCCTTCGGGAGAAAGATTTTGCTGGTTGTGGTGCCTTCAGATTAGGGTCCGCCTCTCTTTTTGTCCCTCCAGTTTTCATTCAGTGTCCTCTAGAACTTGGGTATGTTTCCCAACAGTAAGGAATGAAGCCGTGGACTCTCTCTGCAAAATTCAATAAAAACATAAATTATGCTTACCAGATAATTTAATTTCCTTCTGTACAAGGAGAGTCCACGGCTCCTGCCCATGTTTTCTCCGATGGGCGGACCCCTACATATTGTGTTTTCTTCTGGCACCTTTTATACCCTGATATTTCTCCTACTGTTCCTTGTTCCCTCGGCAGAATGACCTGGGGATAGGTGAAGTGGGAGAGGTATTTAAGCCTTTGGCTGGGGTGTCTTTGCCTCCTCCTGGTGGCCAGGTTTAGTATTTCCCAACAGTAAGGAATGAAGCCATGGACTCTCCTTGTACAGAAGGAAATTAAATTATCTGGTAAGCATAATTTATGTTTTTAATGAATTCTGCAGTATCAAAATTATTCAAACCCCAGTAAGGTAAGCATCTTTTTCAAGCTGCTCTTGAAAAAGCCGGGCGTACTCCGGGGGAAACGCGGTTGAGCTTACCGGTCAAGTCTGCTGTCAGAGAAGGTGCCCTGCTGCTGGAGGCTGAATTCGGGAGGAGAACATCCCTTGTCAGAACTATCGGTTAGCTGTGGTGACCTGTATTGGCGGACTGAGACCCCATATGTTCACAGCATAATTTGTGAAATGCCTGAATGCACTTACTTTTTGTAAGTAGTACTTGTATTGTACTGTTATATCTGTTAATAAAACTGCCTTGAATCGTGTCCCTTTGCGCTGTTCTCTTTCACTCAGATTGATTGGCTACTTCATTGAATCAATCTTGTCTTCCACACGCTGCAGGTTTCCAGTGCCAGGGGATGCAAAGCAGCCCCAG